>NC_140495.1:58710126-58967626 GCF_964271855.1 Acomys minous
ACACACACACACACACACACACACACAATTGCCTCTGTTCTTTTTTTTAAAAACATTTATTATATTTTAAGAGGCTTATGAAATAGTGGGCTTCATTGGGCTTGGCATTTGCTTTCCTTATGACCAAAAATGCTACATCTAGTCATACAGCCCAAAGAAATGGGACCATTTGTGTCTCAGAATATATATTCAATAAAAATCACAATGGGGAGACAGCTCTATCAATAAAGTGCTTGCCATGAAACCCCGAAGACCCGAGTTTCATCCCCAGGAACTTATGGGGAAAAGCTGAGCACACTGGCATGTGGCTGGAGAGCCAGCATGGTCCTGTTTTCACCTTTGTACCTGCTCTTCCCTTCACGGGGAGCATTCCTCCATGCGTGTTCACGTGGCTTGTGCCGACACTTTCTTCCAGTCTGAATTCAAAGTCCACCCTGTGTGCCAAGGTCTTCTCGGAGCACCTTATGTAAAGTTCCTTGCCCCATTCCTGCATTCTTTCATTTGTTCACAGGACGCCCTATTTTCTCACACTACACGCGTTTAGCTGACTTCTAGTCACTGCCCTCCCTTTTCATCTAAAGCCCAGCTTCCATGAGAGTAGAAACATCTTCCTTCCGGTGCTCCGTGATGGTCAGGATGCCCTCTTGCTCAGTGCTCCATGAAGGTAGCGATGTGTTCCCGTTTGGTGCACTGCTATTCTGCCGTGTTCCTAGAATAAGTTCGTTAAATACAAGCGCCTCGGGTTAAGTACATGTGTCTATGCGCTGATGAACAAGAATGAAAGGAAAGAGGGTGAGCCAGGGAGCAAGGGGACGAAGGACCACGTGAGATTCAGCCAAAGAACACAGGACGTCTGATGGTCACAGTGGTTGGCCAAGATCCGCTCTGTAGATACTACCTTGTCTGTATCTCACAGCCACTGGAATAGTTTGTGTCCCCTTGTGATGGGGGTGGTGGTGGTGGTGATAATGTTGGTTGTCTAAAGGACTAAAGAGTTCGCTCCATGGCATGAACAAAGAGTTGAATGGTTGGGAATGGCAGAAGACCAAGCAGTGGGGAAATGGGGAAAAATAATAGCTTTATACTTTCTGGATGGGAGTAAAGGCTGAAAGTCCACTAAACAGATGCCTGCTTGGGTACTTTATAGATGTCTTCGATCCTTTCTGTTCCTCTACTGGTCCCATCTGGGTACCTATCCCTGTGCCTTCCTGCCAGTTCTCCAGCTGCTTTTCCTGGCTTTTCCTTTCCTTTGTTGACCTATGACCCTAGAACCATGCTTCACTCCAGGTCAGACCTTAGAGTGAAGCTGCTCACACTGGGTAAGTCTGAGTCTTCCCTCAGCCCAAGAAGGCTATGACCCTGTGAAAGGCTCTCAGTAACTGGGCTTTACACCTGTGGTAGAAGTCTTACAGCATCAACTAGTTAAGGAGCAATAGAGTGGCCAGGACCAATGAAACCTGCAGGACTCAGGTAATTGTACAAATGTAACTCTATCTTGTGATTAGTTTCTGTCTTTCAGAGTTTTGTAAACAAATTCCTGGAAAAGCCACAGCCCTTGGGCAACCAGTCAGAGATGACCAGGACACCTGGCCTGAGGAAGATAAGGTTGCTTAGCTACCAGTTTAAAGAGCCCCTAACTCTTGACCGGAGTCACGTAGCCTCAAGAACACCTACCAGTTTGGGCCCGTTTGAACCAGTTCAGAGAGCCCTTAGCCCCAGACCAGAGACCTAACCAATCCCAGATGTACTTGTACCCTTGCTCCTGATCTGTGCCAATAGAAATAAGGATCACCTAATAACACACCTTGGAACTTCCCTTGATTACCTATTAAAAAAAAAGCATACATGCTCAATGGACCTTTGCATAGGTGAGGACCCCAGTGCACTGGATCTCTGCAGAATAAAGGCTCTTTGTTTTTGCATTTGCATACAACTTCTGGTGGTTTTTGGGTCCTTGCCATCTAGGCATAACAAAATCCAAAATGAAATGGAATAGAGACACATCAGAGAATCTGCTAGCTGCAGAAACCCATACTAGGCCAAAGTGCTGAGGACAGGAGATGGTGGGGTGTGGGGACAGCTTTATCATCTCCTCTGAGGCTCAGGGAGCATCACAGGAGAGAAAGTGGAAAGAATGGAAGAGGCAGAAGATGCAGAGATGTACAGCTAAAAGATGCCTTCTGGACCGGGCATAGCTGTTTCATTCACGAACTCACAACTACGGTGTTATGGGCACAGGTCCAGCACAAGGTCAAACCCTTCAACAACCTGTGAGGGACTGTTGGCAGATGCCCCAGATAAGGTGCCCATGCTGCAATAAATAAGCCCTCACCTACATTCTGACATTAAACTTTAATCCAACTCAGTTTGTATGTCAAATATCCCCAACCGATTCATGTATTTGAACAGTTGGTCCTCGGCTGGTAGAGCCGTTTGGGGGAGCGTTGGACCTGACTGGCAATGGAGGGCCACTGGGGTTAGACCACTGAGGATTATAGACCCATCTTCAAGTTTCTGAGCCTAGCTCTGCTTGCTGGTTGGCACCATGTGAAAAGGATCAGACAGTTGCTGCCATGGACTAACCTGTTCCCATGACCATGATTTCCTCATCATGACCAACTGTGAGCCCAAAGGAACTTCATTCCATAAGCTGCTCTTTGGGGGCATTTGGTCACAATGGCGTGAAAGTAACTAATATGTTGTCTAGGTGTTTGACGTGTATGAGGACGTGGGAACTGTAAGTGATGGAGTTGGTAGGTGGATGTAATAGCTTACGTGGCAAATGCCCTTCAGAATGAGAGCTAGGCCTTTCCCAGTGCAGACAGAGCATTTCCAAAAGCATTTTGATCATTAGGCAACAGAGAAGAAAAAAAACCCCTTGCTGTAAATTCTATCAGTGAAAATTGTACAGGTCATTTCTTTGACCCAGGGCAGTGAAAATGGTGGTTAACAACAAGAGAAAAGAAAAACCTCCCTCCATGTGAAAATTAACACATAACACTCCAGCTATTTCGTAAATAACCTCGAGTCAAAGAGAAAATTGGACATACAATGGCTAAATAAGTAAAGAAACATGATGTGAAAACCCTGTGTGTCAAGACGTAGGAGACATGTCAAATTACAATGACTTAAACGCATGCCCCATGTGGTTTGCAATGCTTAGCAAATATAAATGGAAACAAACATTTCAATTCAGGGCAAAAAGTAGAAGGGTAGAGTAAAATTCAGGAAAGCAGAACAAACAAATTAACATAAAGGGGCATACTGATGAATTAAATTCCACAACTAAAAATAAATACCAGAACGGTCCTTTGGTCAGCTCCAAGAAATGAGATAAACTATGAGCTAAGCTTAGTGTCTCCAGTGTGTTTCTTCAGGTTACATAAGATGGGTGGTGTCGTGGGCAGGATGACTCCTGTGGGAAGACCCTGGGCTATGGTGCAAGTTCCTATTCACTCATGAGGCTCCAATCCTCAACAACAACAACAACAACAACAACAACAACAACAGCAGCAGCAGCAGCACCAGGAGTGGCATTTGCTATAATCTGCTCTCAAGGCTCAAGGGTCTTTGCTAAAGAGGAGGCAGAAAGACCGTAAAAGGCAAGGTGATGGACCATGCCAAGAAAACAGCATCTTCCAGACACAGCAAGTGTGATGCAGGTAATGCCCTCACAGAGACTGGGTTAGCACACCAAATCTGCATGGGTTCAAGCCAGACAAAAATCTCACCACTGGGAAAGGACATACAGAAGGTTCCACCCCAACCAAGAAGCTATTTGAAACTGATACTGCTGGGAGAGGGGAAAATCTGTTTTCTTCAGTGCAGTGGCATTGGGTATAAAACACACTCCAGGACAGCCCCATGCCCCAGTAGTTGGCTAATAGACAAGGGGCTCCATGAGGTTGTTTTCTCTCTCTCTCTCTCTCTCTCTCTCTCTCTCTCTCTCTCTCTCTCTCTCATGTTTGTGTGTGGGTGTGTATCTTGTTTTGGAATTTTCTTTTTGTCTTACTTCCTTTTAGTTTGTCTGTTTCGATCTTCACTTTAAAATATTTGCCTTTTTTTGAGAGGGAGGAAGAACACAAAGTTTGGGGGATAGAAAGATGGGGGAAGATCTGGGAAGAGTTACGGAGGGGAAAGAATAGAATTAAGCCAGGCATAGCAGTGCACACCTGTAATCCCAGCACTCAGGAAGGCAGAGGCAGGCAGAGCTCTGTGAGTTCGAGGCCAGCCTGGTCTACAAAGCAAGTCCAGGACAGCCAAGGCTACACAGAAGGAAAAGGAATGTTTTGCCTCTAGAAATGAGCAAATAAAAGCTGTTTGCACATGTGATTCTAATGGAGCAGTGCCAGGGCCCCATTTGGTGACCTTTGGCAGTATCACCCACATGCTGTTGGCTTTAGAGTCATGACTCTAAAGGGGTCATAGAATCTCGGTTTTAGAGAGCTGCTGAGGCTAGGCAAAGTGTGGTGGGAGAGTCCCCGCATGGAGGCCCCAAGAGGCCATTGTGCAAAGCTATGAAATTGAATTCTGGCCTGCATTGGAGAAGATGTCAGAGATGCCACAGCTGTGAGACATCTGCTTGGGTCCCCTGGATACAGGGAGTGGAACCAGATCTAGAGAGATGTGTGTTTTAGTCACCCAAGCCGGAGGGTGGAGCTGTCCAAGCCACTTGGCATTAGACAGGAGTTAGAGTTTTCCCTGCTAGATTCTGATCTTGATTTGGTCCAATAATTTGCCATTATGCCACTATTTCTGCCTTTTGGGTGGTAATGTATACAGTTTTACAGGGGGTTACAATTAGGAGATGCTTTGAGTCTCAGAGTTTGGACTTTCAAACAGTGTTGAGCGAAGCCACTGGAGATTTTTGAAGATAGACAAAATACATTTTCCCTTACAATATGACCATGAGCCTATGGGGCCAGGAAGTTCAGAATGTGGTGGTTTGGTTGAGAACGCTCCCCGCAGAAGCCCGGCATTTGAGCACTTAGTCTGGGGAAACTTGCAACGTGTGGCATTGTTGGTGGAAGTAAGTAACTGGGGGCAGGCTTTGAGAGTTTAGACTTGTGCCATTTTGAGCTCACACTTTCTGCTTCCTGTTGACGGTTCAAGATGCAAGCCCTCTGTTTTAGCTCTCAGCACCCAGTTTCTGTTGCCTCTACTCTGCCATGGTGAACTACCCTCTAGAACCATAACCCCAAATAAACTCTTTATTCTATAAGTTGCTTTGGTCATGGTATTCTATCAGAGCGTCTTTTAACTAATACACCCATATATAAGGAACCACAATAAAATTCATTGTTTCACTAAGCTAGATTTTGGTTCCCAATCTGGGACAAGTAGACATTTGCTTACATCTCTCTAGGAATAGTGTCACACTATGAGGGCCCTGGTGATCTTCTGAAGGAAGACCCCAAGGCAGTATGCAAAAGCAAAGAGCATTTATTCCAGCATGCTGGGATTGCCTCTCTCCTCTAGAGGGCAACCTTGAAATGAGCACACAGGCTCAATTTATAGACAGAGGGATTTGTCACAAACTTTAATTCATTGGTCAGAATTGAGTCAGAGTGTGCGAAAGGATTTAGGGTTGGCTGCTTGTTTGGTTATGGGGGACTTTTTGAGTCATTAAGGTTTTGGCTCTTACTCAGAAGTTGGCCTTTAATTTGATTGGATAGGGCCAGCTGTGTTCTTTACCAAGGCCACAAGGTAATAAAAACATAGTATTTCGTCATTTTGACCTGTTAGCTGTCTATGAATTCTGTTTTTTTTCCAGGAATTGCTAGAAACTTGGCCTAGTTACACAGAGTGAAACCCTGAAGCCTGTCACGTTGTTGGACTACTCGAGCAAATGGGGTCTTTCCGGGGGTGTGGGGCCCCTGGGGGAGGGTCCCCTCAACACACTAGGATCTTCGACACTGAAGCTATTGACAG
Source organism: Acomys minous (assembly GCF_964271855.1). Taxonomy (NCBI): domain Eukaryota; kingdom Metazoa; phylum Chordata; class Mammalia; order Rodentia; family Muridae; genus Acomys; species Acomys minous. The sequence goes on from NC_140495.1 coordinate 58,716,058, forward strand.
GAGGTTATGATGTTGCTGAATGAACTCTCTTGAAGATTTTCTGGGTGAGTATAAAAGACAAGAACTTATTTCCAAAGAGAGAATAAAACTCTATAGATACAGTTGCAAGCCCAGGGAAAACAACGTCAGCTACACAAGGACAGAATGGGGCGAATCACAGAAAATAGGCAGAATGTGAAACTCAGAAGATCAGCCTTTTCTAACAACCACTGAGATGGTAAATTGGAATTCCAACCTCTTTGGAAAAATCTTGAATCTAGGTAAGTCCTTGAGTATTCAGGGACGCTGTGTGACTAACAGAGTGATGGTCAAGTTGGGGAGATGACTTGGTCAGTACGGTTATCATTAAAAATCTGCTGTAACATAGTTAATATTAGGAAAGAAGTTTATTATGAAAGGGGGGGGGGAGAGAGAGAAGGGGCACCCCAGAAGGAGAGAAAACAAGAGAGTCAGAAAGAGGCGGGGAGGAGGAGGAAATTGAAGCAGAGAGAAGACACGAGGTGGCAGGTTGGCCCTTTTATATCTGCTGTATACCTGAAGTGCATCTGGCACACACCTGGAGGCCACAAGTGATGAATGGCATCAGGTTGCTAGGCAACCTAGGCGTGGACTAGAGGATCAGCTTGTGAACTAACAAGTACAGCTTTTGCCTCACAGACATTAGGGCTAAGTTCACACCCCCAGAACTCATGTAAAAAGTCAAATGCAGTGCCGTGTACCCATGTGTATGGCAAGCCTTTCCCTGGGGAGGCACAACACACATATCTACTCACTTACATGGGGGGCCCCGTAACAGATGAAAGCGCAGATATCACCCAAGGCCAACTTGGTAGATCAATGACTTTCCTTTGTGTTATTTACAGGGATATCGGTCAAGTGTTACTTATAGGAGCAGGAATGACTCAAAAGACAATGGCATCACCAAAACCTACCCCCAGCATGGGTCACAGCTCACAAAAGCTGGGAACTTGGAGCACATTGCACAGCCTGCAAGCAGCTCCACAGGCTGGAGAGTATTCATTTCAAGTGATTCACTTGGTCTAAACCTCTTCCAGACAGCTCTCTCGGTCTCTGCTTCTTCCAGGGCACTGCTCTGGTCTCAGAGTCTTTGCAGCTTGATTTGTCAAAGAGTGACTCTCAATTGTCTTTATTGCTTACACTGGGAGGGAGGGGCCTAGTGAATCCAGTCAGTTTTGGGGACTTCCTGAAGCTATTTTGGCTTGTTTACTTTCCTGTTTAAGGAGCTTCCCTGCAGGATGGGATGTTTCAATCCCAGAAGAAACCCATAAACAGCAATCTGTACATCCAACAACGGGAAAATGAGGTAGAGCCGGTCAATCCCTGGAAGCACACTGTCCAGTTAGTCTAGACTACTCGGCACAATTCACGACAACCGAGAGACCCTGACTCTGACAAAAAGTGGAAACTATCTGAGGGATGACACCTGTGGCTGTTCTCTGACTTCCACATATGTGTGCACACATGTGCATGTACACCCCTATACACACACATGTGGATGTGCACCCCTACACATACACATGCATGTGCACCCCTACACACACACACACACATGCTCACACACATGAATGTGGACCCTTACACACACATGAATATATACCCCTACACACACACACACACTCACACATATGCATGTGCACCCCTACACACACACATACACACACACACACACTCACATATACACACAGACACATGCATGCACATGTTCATGAAAAAGAGAGGGGAGAAGGAGGGGAGGGGAGAGAGGCGAATTTTGGTGTTTTGGGTCCTACTTATCATCTTCTCATCCCCAGCATCAGTGCTGTGGCTGGCTCCTGCCAGGGCAGCTCCTAAACCTTGTTTTCTAAATGAGGCTGCATTCTTCCCTGTCAGGTGCGTGCCCCAGGGAGCAGCATAAAGACTGACTAGTGTGTTTCAGCCCACTCAGGCTGAACCAGCATCTGCCCAAAGATGTTAGAGTCATAGACCATCACCTCTCGCCCCCTTTTCCTATTAGTTCCAGGTGGTTAAGGCAACAGAGCTGGGACTTCACTGAGCGAGCACATAGCATCGGGCCTGTAACTTTTGCAGAAATAGTTTGGAAAGTCGCCACATAAACAGATAGGTGGAGCCCTTAACAGATAAAACCAAGTCTCCCTGGGGATAATTACTGCAGCAAAAATAGTCAAAATATCTAAGTCTCAGCATGAAAAGAAAGAAAAGCAACATATGCCATTTCAAGGAAGTTCCGGATGCTGAATCTACAAGACAAAACTTTAATTCTTTCCTATGCTCGAGGAGGTCATGGACAAGACAGCCAGAAGAACGGTAGATGAATAAGTGTGGGCCATTATTCAAGTAAGTGAACCACAGGAACCGAATAGGAACCCTGAAGCTGGAAAGTACAATAGTTAAAGTGAACAATTCACTAGAGCGCTCCAACGGCGCAGATGAGCAGGCAGAGCACTATGTGACTTCTCTCAGGAGGAGATGTGAACAAATGTCTGTCACCCCAGTTAGGACACCAACAGCCGACCAAAGAAACGATTTCAGATTTCACAGAGTCTGTCCCAGCAAGTCAGTGAGTTTATTGAGATGGATTTTTTTTTTGCAGGAGTGTGGGGGAGGAGCTATTTACAGGAACAGGAATGACTCAAAGACAGTGCACCACTGAAGCACCCACCTTGGCGTAGCTGATGACTCACCAAGGCCCCGAGTTGAGCATGCATGCTTTTTTGTAGGCAATCAAAGGATGTCCCAAGGTGGGTTGGAGAGTGTGACTCTGTCATTAGTAGCTCTGCCTACCAAAAAAAAAACCAATGCTGAAGGTAATCTTTTGGGCTGAAATGTAATGGTAACTCAAAGCTGTATAGAGAAAAGGATGTTCAGTGAGGAGAACCACACAAGATAAGTTTAGAAGGCAGTAGTACCAGTACTCTATTTTGGGGTTCTACCTCCTCTTTTGATTTTTATATAGTTTAAAAGGCAAATGCATACAACAATCATTATGATCGATGTTGAGGAGCCCACACTGCATTAGGATGTAATGTGACAATAAGAATACAAAGGAGAGACGGAGTGGAGCAGATGTGAGCAGACATTTATTCGCACCCGAGAAGAAATCAACAATGGACCAAAGAAATAATCCTGCCCTCGTCTAGCTTGGCAGAGTTTATTCAGGTTACTTAGAAGAGCACGGCTGATAGATACCGGCAGATAATGGGGCCTACCTCACCTCAGGCCACCACCCCCCCATGAGGACACTCACAAAAGCTGAATCCCAGAAGAGTCCCCTTCGCCCTCGCAGTTGTTGGCTGCTTATACACCCATTGTCTGTGGGCGTGGGGTGGCTGACTAATGGTCTTTGTTTCATGAGCTTCTTGGTAAATTTTGTGAGCTCCCAGGAGGAAATAGTTCAGTCCAGAGGAAGCAATTACACAACAAATGGGATAGCAATAGCGATTGAATTGTTGCTAGTAACTCAAGCTATACCGCGAAATGGCTAGCAGGTTTGTAACTTGAATCTCCAAGGCAACTACTGATGTACCAAATGATAAACATGCTGAAAGATGAAGGAAGAGGAAATCAGTTGACACACTAGAAAAAAAAAAGATCATGTACAGACTATGGTTATATTGGAAGAACTGAGGAAAAATGGTTTGAGAAAATGATACAAGACATTTAGAAAAACAATAGGAAAGTGGGTTAAATTTACCAATTAAAAGAGACACTTAAAAAAACAAATTAAGATAAAAGGGAAAACATGAGACAACTGTGTGATGATTACTGTGAGCTTGCTTTAGACTCAAAGGAACAAATAATTTGAAAATGGAATAAAGAAAAAGGGAAGTGGGTGGCTATACTAACTTTAGGGGAAATAAAGATTGCCAGTTAAGAAATCATTAAACAGATAAAAGGACTATTGTGTATTTATAAGAGTGTTTGTTGATTGAAAGCCTAAAACAAAGGTACATAAACAATGAATAACAGAATGCCAAACTGGAAGGAGCAGATGTCAACAGACTGGAAGAGACTGGCAACTACAGCTACTGCGATAATCGGAGCTTCATTATCCCCCTGTTAGTAATGTGTTTAGCATCTTTACAGAGATAAAAAGAGAATAGAGAACTCCAAAGCAACCAGTCCTAACTGGGGAAGTGGGGAGCACACTTGAGAGGCCAGGCATTCAATCTCTGTGAGTTCAAGGCCAGCCTGGTCTAAACAGCAAGTTCCAGGTCATCCAGGGCTACATAAACCCTGTCTCAAAACAAACAACACCCCCAACCCCAACCCAACAGGGATGGGAGGAGAAGGAGAAGGAGAAGGAGAAGGAGAAGGAGAAGGAGAAGGAGAAGGAGAAGGAGAAGGAGAAGGAGAAGGAGAAGGAGAAGAATCTCCCAACCTAACTTTACATTTTAAGGGTCATGGAAGTTAAAGTAAATGAAATCTCACGTGGGCAAGTCACTCACAATTAAATTAAGCTAAATTAGGAGATTCATAAGAACACTAGTATTGTACATTGATCGGCACATCTGATCACCTAGATGGGTGGACAAAACCCTGGAAGTGCACTGTACTATTTTCTCTTCGGTTGCTGCAGTAGTATACCCTGGCAGAAGCTTCTAGAAAGAAGGCTTTATAGACAGGTATATCCAGGATGGCCGGGAAGACATGGCAGCAGGAGCATGAGGCTGGCCTAGCAGTCAAGAAGCAGAGAGAAAGTAAGAAGTGGGCACCTTACAAAACCTCAAAGTCGGCCCACAGTGACCAGCAAGGCTCCACGTCTTAAATGTTCGATAACCTCCCTGAAGTGTGGTCAGGGGACCTGGGGCCCATCTGGAAAATGAGCTGGGCCCTTTCAGTAGAGTTGCTTCTTGCCCTCTGGATTCCAACCCCGCCCCCTCCTTTGAGGATAGTGCAGTTGATATAAACTATCCAAGGGAGGGTTCCACAGGAAAGGACCAATCAAGGAGGAGGAGAATCCCCTGAGAGCCTCTTGGGTGGCCTCTAGCCACGCCCCCTCTCATCTCCTTCATTGGGAGCTGTCTATACTAATAGAGTTTGTAGTTTGTGTGTGTCCCTGTCCTGTTGTCACCCTAGCCCTGTCCCGTGGCAGGTGGTGCATCTCAGTTCCAAGTAAGCTGTAGCTGTTCACTCTGTCAGTTTTCTGTCTCTCGGTTACCTTCTGTCCTTGACTCCCAGGAGCTCTACTTTCATTATGAGGCAGCCCTGTTGCAGTATCTGCCTCAGATCTGTAACTGTTCCTTCCTGTCAGGGAGCCCCACCACCCCATGATGGCAGCCACTGTGTTCTTATCCCCAGCCTCAGATCTGTAGTTGCAGCTGTCAGTGAGCTTCTTTCTCAACTGTCACTTTACCTTTCCTTCGGACAGAATTTTCTTTCCAGGGTGTACAATTCATAGTCCTTCATATGAAATAAGCTCAGAAGCACCTCTAGACAACCACCCTTCACCTGAGAACCCCAGACCCTCCCAAACAGTGCAGCCAGCTGGAGCTTACAGGGGACATTTCACATGCAAAACATAATGTAAACCAAATGCCAAAGTTCACTTCACTTGAAATAGAAAATCTCGGCAGACCTATATTGAGTAAAGAGATTGAATCAGCAACCAAAACCCCAAAGAAAGAAAAATTCTGGACCAAATAATTTTTACTGATAGATGCTACCAGATGGTTAAAGAAAAAAAATGAATGTAAGTCTTACTCAAACTTTTCCAAAAAGTAGTAGAGGACAGAATGCCTTGAAATATCCTTAGATATGGGGGCTGGAGAGATGGCTCAGAGGTTATGAGCACTGGCTGCTCTTCCATAGGTCCTGAGTTCAATTCCCAGCAACCACATGATGGCTCACAACCATCTATAATGAGATTTGGTGGCCTCTTCTGGCTTGCATGTGTACATGCAGGTAGAACGCTGTATACATAATAAATAAATACATCTTTAAAAACTGCTCTTAGACAGTTGGTGGTGGGGCATGCCTTTAATCCCAGCACTTAGGGGCAAGTAGATCTCTGAGTTCAAGGCCAGCCTGGTCTACAGAGCAAGTTCCAAGACAAACCTGTTTCGAAAAACAAACTACAAATTCTTAAATGTTGTATTGTGTGTCTCAAGGATAATATTCTTTAAATTAATTAAAGTTGTTCGTTGACAATTCATTACACATATAATGCTTTCTGATGAAAATCTTCTCCATCTTCTCTTAATTTTCTACCATCCCTGTCAAACGTCCACCTTAATGGATGCAGAAAAGGCCTTTGACAAAACCCAACATCCTTTCATTAAAGGTTTATAGGGAGAATAGGGATGGAGGGAACGCACGTCAACATAATAGAGGCTTTTTATGAGAAACCTTAGCCAAATCATCCTAAACAAGACAGAGCTGTGTACTGGCTCCACTTCTGTTCAATGTAGTCTTCAAAGTCTTAGCTGGGTCAACAAGACAAATGAAAGAAAGAAAAGTGGTACAAACAGGAAGGAATTAGAAGCATCCCTGTTTGCTGATAATGCGATGCTATGCATAAAAGACCCTAAGACATCCACAAAAAGCTTCTAGAACAAAACAAAACCATTTTTGAAAAAGAAAAATGGGAACGAAAGTGAGATAACTCACCTTGTGACTTCAAAATGCATCAACTACAAAAGCTCTGCTCTATTTAGATGCTGAGAGTCCCTAGCGAGGGAGGTTCACTCTCTGTGCCTTCCCTGCCCACGGGTAGCTATCTGATGTTCACTGTCTCAGGCTCAGCATTGTTCCCAGAGGTCGTCCTGAAGGGAGGTGCATCTGGACTCACAGAAGCCCTTCTAATGAGTGGTGATTCCTCACCAATGCCTTTCCCCAGCATGATGTAATTCAGAGGCTCAAACGTGGGACCTGCTTTTCACATCTCAGAAAGCCAAGATGAGGTCTGGTCTCACTTAATCAAGTGATTAATTGTAAGCCTGAAAACCAAGAGTTCTTTCCAAAAGGCTCAGATAAAAGACACTACCCCTCCTTCACTCAGTGTACCATATTGGGGGAGGGGGAGCCCCTTCTTCTTCCTCCTCCTCCTCCTCCTCCTCCTCCTCCTCTTCTTCTTCTTCTTTTGGTCCTGGGTATCAATGCTGCACCCTGCTGTGTCCTAGGCTCCACCCCTTTGCGGCTCCACCCCCTTTGCGGCTCCACCCCCTTTGCACTTTTTATTTCGAGGCATGGCCTTGCTGAGTTGCACTAACCAGCACTAGACTTCCTCTGTATTCCAGGGAACCCTTGAACTTCTGATGCTCCTGTCTCAGCACCCCAAGAAGTTACCACCACAGGCCCGGTTGTGAAGAGCAGAAAACCAGCTACTGTAGATTAAAACAGGCACCCACCACCCTGAGCTCCATGCATCTATAGTGTTGCCCACTGATAGACATAGGGCACATTAAACCACCAGCAGGGAGCCAGGAGTATAGGGTGTGTGTGTATGTGAGTATGTTTTCCTACATTTTCCACCTTTTCAGAATCAAGTAATTTCTTGTGAAAACTGTTATAAAAAGTACCAGGAGTGACTTTCCCTTTATTCACCGCGCAGTGTGGGGTAGGAGCATGCCAAGCGTCTGCTGATGGGTTTTAAGTTTAAATCATATAGTATTGAAGGATGGTGCCCGGCAGGAAGTCAAAACAAGGAGGCTCAAACACTTTCTTTCCCAGCCTCTTTCTCTGAAGCTTGAGAGGCAGAGTGAGAAGTTCACGCCAAGACCTGGGGTGGCCCGCAGAGCCACAGCAGGTGGCCAGGTGCAGCTCTGCTTTTCTGGGCACAGTGAGATCATAGAGAGGGTCCCTCAGCTTCCCCGGCTTTCTCTGCTCCTTCTAATGACGTGCTGGTGGTTGGTTGTCTAATGGATTGCCAAGGTCATTACCTGGGATGGACAGAGAATTGAACATCCAGGAAACACAGAAGACCAGACCAAGCTGTGGAAAGAAAAAAGAATGGGTAGGACCTAAGTCTGGACCCAAATGGTCCATGGCATGGATGTTTTAAATGATTCTTGGGTCCTCCTTTTTTTTCCCTTAGTCCTATTTAGATACTACCCAACACCTGCCTTCTTTTTCAACATTTCTCTTCATAGTGTCTTTAAGGAACAAGAAGCTGCCATCTCTGCCATCTGAGGGAGCCTGGCTTTGCTTTCCCATCTGTCTATGTCCCCTTATGTCTCCCTTACTCTGCCCTCAGCCGTGCCTTCTCTGCCCTTTCTTGACCACCCCCGACCCAGAACACACTTCCTGGGCTTGACTTCCGCATGCTCAGGCTCTGTTCACTCTAGCCTCTGAGCCACCACTCGTGTGCCGTCCTCCCCACAGCAAGAGAGCTGTGGTCTTCATCAGCCGGAGCTGATGTCCCTGCTTGCAGCCCACTCTTAGGAGCAGATCCACAGACTGTTGACTTTCCCTCAGTAAAGAAGTGAATTTTGCACTAACTGCATGTGGGCTCGGGGACTTGAGAGGTGCCAGACTTTATAGGCTGGGGGGGGGGTGTTGCAGTTATAGAGAAGCCACCACCCATGCTCAGAGAATATCCCTGTGTGGCTGCTTTGAGGCCACTCATGCTACCGTGTATAACACCTCAGTGATGCTCTTTAGGGGACACCAATTAAACTCGCCGGCTTCCCAAATTGAACTCTGGTGGACTCTCTTTGGTTTGTTATCGGTACCTTAATAGGATGGGGGTAGACACTGTTTATACTCTTCAGAGAAGAGAGTCCCCTAGCACCACCTGAAGGCTCCCACGCCCTCCCCAGGGTGCCTGTCATGCGCCAGCCTGATGCTTTTGTCCCTTGTCTGTGGGTCCCGAGAGGGTGGTGGCTTTGCTGCCATGCTCTCTACTCTAGAACGCCACAGGGACTAAGAGGCTGAAGGGGCAAAAGTATGTTGTGGACACAGCATGGTTCACTCCTCATAGCCCAGACAGCCAGTATCTCGTGTGTAACACGATTTTTAAGAAGACTTGTATCGTCACTGTAGCCATGGGACCCAAGTGCACACGCACATGGCCTTCCTGGACTGGCCTCTGGCTCCTCTGAACCCCCAAGCTATTTAGACATCCCTCTGCCTTCTCTTTCTCCTGGCATGTCCGCATCCCTTGCTCAACTGACAAACTCCGTATGGGCTCAGGCTAGGCGAAGCATCATAGCACCCGGGTACCTTACAGTTTGTGCAGCCAGGTGTTTCTGAGGGATGCTGCCCTAGCATCTGGGACTCATGCACACAAAGACATCTGAGGTGAATGCTGGTACCCAGCAGGCTCTTGCAAAGCCATGCAACTTTCCCTAGGGATGCTGGGAGAAAGTGCTTACTTTTACCCTTGGGCAGTCACTTTCTCTGGTTTCTGGGATGCCTTTCTTTCCAGTCTGCTCGGAGTTGACGCAGCTTGTGAGAAATGAGCTGCTATCTCAGCTTGGGCCTCCAGATGCTCGTTGCCGCATAGGTGGAGTTTGCTAACGACACCCAGGCCAGAAGAACACAACTTGACTCAAAACTTGTGCTGATTGTCTGGGCATCCGTCTTGTACAACAGGGTAAGCAAAATGCAAAATGACCTTCTTCTCTACAACATGGCAGGTAGCGCTTATGGTCTTGGATCCAAGGGACTTGTGACATAACCAGGCGTTGGGTAAACACAAACCACAGGGCGAGTGGTAGCCGACTTGTTTATTCAGGAAGAAACAGCAGGGCTATATGGCTTCGTAAGACCAATCAGGTTCCTTCATGCCATCTTCCAGCCGGCCAATGAGATCTCTCCAAAGCCAGGTCATTCATTCACCCTCCACCTGCCCCCGGAAGCTGGCTCAGGCTGGAAGCCTCAATGGCCCTTTACCAGTAATGCCCACAATAAGTCAAATACCAAAGGCATTATGCTGACTGGGAAGGTGCTCATAGAGATGGGTTTCCAGGGAAACCTTAACCAGACTGGACCCAAGAGGGATGCACCCTGAAGCCGGTGTGACCCTGAAATGCATTATGGCTCCTGCTTCTGCTGTGGGCAGAGAGGCCTGTGGAGTGCTGAAACGCAGAGTCAAAAGGGTCCTGATGGATCCCAGTGTTGCCCCGGAAGTGAGTCATGTGACTCTTAGAAAGCACTAGAACATAAAAGGAAAGGCATGTTAGCAGAAGGGAGGCCTACTTCTGTATTTCCTTTTGAGACAGAGCCTCTCACTGAACCTGATGCTCACCAGTTCACCCAGACCAGCTGGCCAGTCCCCCCGGCACACCTTGCATAGCAAGCACTTTACTGCCTGAGTCCTAGCTCCAGCTTGAGATCGCTCTTTCTTTGCACTGCAGCCAGCATGCAGGCCATAGGTTTCACCAGAGGCTCTGGCAAGGTCACTTGGTGTCGATGATATTTATTTTCTGCTAGCTCATTGGGTAGCTGATTTAGGAGAGAATGTGTGAGCAGGAAGGGCATGTCCAGTTCTTCTCAGAAATGGAGAGGCTCGGATGCTGAGCAATGGGACTCTCGGCTTAGTATGCATGGCACAGTTGTCATCTGAGTCCCAGATAGAGCTGTCCATGACCTGGGTTGGGAGTGCCCCAGGTTGGCAGTGACAGGGGACAAGCTGGGATGCCCAGTCCCCATTTCCACCTTGTTTGGGTCAGTGTCTCTGCTGTTCGTGTTGCAGACGTCAGCCTAGCTGGCCCACCAGCTTCTGGCTGTTCTGCCGCCTCTGCTTTGCATCTCACTGTAGAAGTGCTAAGGTTAGAGCTATGTTCTACCATGTGAAAGCTACATTTACACAGGTTCTGGGTATTTGAAGTCAGGTTATCAAGTACTTCGCCCGCTGAGCCAGCTCTCCAGCCTCCCTTCTCTCACAAGGGAAGACCAGGAGCCAAGGACTTCGCCAGTCTTTAAGAGAACAAATCAGGAGGAGAGAGTTTTACTAAGGCCGTTTTTATGTTTTGTTTTGTTTTTTGTTTTTGTTTTTTTGTTTTACATCGGAATAGAAATTCCAAAGAAGAAGCGACCGAAAGGCTCCTTTCTCTCCTGGGAACATAGCCTGTGTTCGGGACTCATAAGGACATCATGGCCAGGTAAGAGATTATTAGAAGCCTTAGAGTTTTTCTTGTCTTGTGTCTTGTGGGGTTTCTCACTCACTCTTTCCTTCACCCCTTCTTTCTTTGCTTGAGTCTGTGGTGTGTTCAGGTCTAGACCAGGAGCTGGTTTGGGGTTTGGAATTTTGAAACAGAAGCGATCCATAGCACCCCCTAGTCCCCACTAACCAGGGAGTTTAAAGGTGGCTGAGATCTAGTGATGGGAACAGAAGTTCTCCGGACCAGAATGCCATGAGATGGGGCTTTTTTTTTTTTAGGAGCTGGGGCGGGGGGTGGGGGTGGGGATGTATCAAGACCAGAAATGTTTCTGATTTGTTTGGAGCAAAATTATACTTAGAAAAGCTATGGGCTGAGAAGTGGAGGGAGATGAGCTCTTTTCCTGGGACTTCCTCTCTCTGTGTTCTGTGTTTTTATCTGGCAAAGCCTCCAAGTCTCAGTTCCTTGTTTCCAGCCGGAGACAAAGCACAGTGCCTGGTTACTCGAGGTTTTTTTTTTTTTAATTTAACCACAGTACATATTAAGTATTTCCGGTGTGATGACTCATTTGTCATCTGTGATCCAGGCGCACTTGGTGCAAAGTCTTGGACACAGTTGATGCTCCGTGAGCGGTTACACTGGCCTCTGGGTGGAGAATGAAGGTTCTGAGTGTGTGAGCAGGAGCCGTGTGCAGGATGGGAGTGCCCAGTTCCATTCCCAGGCTTGCCACTAAGATGCTCAGTGAACAGTAAGGTCATTTCCCATCTGGTCTGAGAAGCAGAACAAAATCTGTTGTACGTTCCCTCTCAGCTTCCTTCAAGCTCAAAGCTTGTGTGCATCAATGAGGGTTGGGGGTGGGGGAGGAGGTATTTGTAAGAGTCTAAAGGGCCTGCTGGGAAGTGGCTGGGCTGCCCTTCCTTCCTTCTCCCCTCTCTTTGCTCCACCTCCATCAGTGCAAGACACACAGACTCCTCTGGATGCTTCTCCCCTGTAGATACGAAGTTTCCTGCAAAGATCTATTGGCCTCCGTACTGGTTTCTGGGGATCGGACTTCAGGCTCCCAGATAACTTCCGGGGACACAGCAGCCTCTGGCTTCCAGTTCCTCATTTTGAGAGAGGCTGATCTCTGGGGTCACCCGAAGCCCAGGGCTGCTGCATCACATGCCCCACTTCCCACAGATAGGGCTCGAGGGTCTGCAGCTGTTCCAGGAGATTAATTATGTGGTGCCAGAGGGCGGAAGGAGATGTCTTTCTCCATCACGCATTGTGCCCATGACAAATGACTGGGTTTCCTGAAAACGGAACTGAGGTTTTCCACTAACAGTTGTGCTAGAGGAAGCCCAAGCTACGTTCTGAAGATTGTTCATGATTAGTCAGTGTGGGATGCTCTGCCTCCTCACTGGTATCAGATTAGCCTTCCTCCCCTGCTGTCTTGGCAAAAGGCCGTACCAAGGAGATAGCGAAAGGGGCTTGGGAGTGTTCCTCAGTGATGTGGTTTAAATGTGACATGTTCCCAGTGGGCATGTGTTCTTGAATGCCTGGTGTGGGCTTTGGGTTTTATAATCCAGCCCTCTTCCTAGTCACTTTACCCTTCCCCAGCGAGGCTGCACTGTGACTGGCTGTCCTGTGCTCCAGCGGCCATGCCTTCTCTGCCATTACGTAATGTATCTCCTTGAACCGTGAGCCAAAGTAAAGTTTGTTTTTTTTTTTCCTAAAGTCGCTTTGATTAGGTGTTTTGTTATAAAAAGCAAGGAAAGTTACCAGTACCGTCACCACTGTACTGGTCACACTTGGTCAAGGATACAGGAACACAAATACTTGTGTGAGGCTCACAGAGTCCGGCCAGTGATACCACTATCTGCATAGCCCTAGCATCCTAACATTGTCTGAAGACAATCAGTTTGGTGCATATATACAAAGAGATGTCCGGTGTGGACACATACGTTGTCCAGCATACTCTTGTCCCCAAAGTCTCCTAGATTGTGGAGAAGGGGAAATGGTACTTGTTTCGTTCTGGGTGGGAGACATATGTCATCACAGTGTGATGGTTCTCTTCCCTGAAGTAAGGTGGGGTGGTGTGTTAGTTACTTTTCTCATCAATGCAACAAAACACCCCACAAAAGCCATTTAAGGGAGGAAGGGCTTGTTTTGGCTCACAGTTTGAGGGTGCAGTCTAGCATGGCTGGAACAGCACTAAGGTAGAACTCTGAGGCGGTGGGTCACATGGCATCTGCAGTCTGAAGCCAAGAGATGAACGCTGGCATTTGGCTCGCAATTTCCTTTTCATTCGGTCCGGTGCCCTAGCAGACAGAACTGTGCTGCCCACACCGGGGTGGGTCTTCCTGCCCCAAGGAAACCACTGGGCACTCTCACTAGGCAACCCTGCCAAGTTGGCAACATTAACCATCTTCACCTCAGCAGCAGCTTCGCCACATGGCGTGGGCTTTAGTCTCAGTCTAGGAAGGCACTCTAAAGGATAACAACATGCCCTTGGCAAGCTTGGGACCCAGCCAGAGAATGTTCCAGATGGCCCCACCTGTGGTCCTCCATTGGGATTCTGGACTTCTCGATCTTCTCTGTCCTGTTCTCTTTAGATGTGTAATGAGCCTCTCTACCCCTCACTGTGGCCTGGAGGAGTCCTGTTCAGACCTTCCTTAGATTCAGCACCCTGGGGCCCTGTCAGCCCAGGGACATGCAGGGGGTCCTCACCAACAAACTTGGGGAATTGCAGAAAAGAGGGGATCTGGGACAATCTTCAGTGCTTCCTGTAAATACTAGTTCTAAGATTCCCCCCCCCCCCCCACGTGCCTCTGTCCTCTGGGATCCTGACGAGCAATGGACTTAGGCACTCTGCCTGCCCCACCTCCTGACATTGGCATTGCTGACTCACCCATGTCCACTCAACTCCTAGCACTACTGCTCAGCTTATAGCACTGTTGCAAATCCTACGGCAGTATCCCACAGAGATGCTATGGGGCATATGAGAGGATGAAGGAGGAGGAGAGGCGGTCAGAGGTTAACCTGAGGTGTTGTTCCTCAGCCACTGTCTACCTATTCTCTTTCCTTTCCTCCTTTTTTCCTTCCTTCCTTCCTTCCTTCCTTCCTTCCTTCCTTCCTTCCTTGTCTGTCTGTCTTTTTAAAGGCAGGTCTCTCATTGGCCTGCCTGCCTCTGGAACAGTAAGCCAAATAAACCTTTTCTTCCATTAGCTGCTTTCTGTTGGCATATTTTTTTGCAGCAGCAAAAGTAAAAACTAGGACACATAGTAAAGCAATTACTGCTTTTAGTTTAATATGATTTATGCAAATGTAATTTAATTCTTAACAATGGTTACATTGAATAACTAACCCATATGCTCCTGGAAATTTTATAGTCAGCTCTTGGAGTTAAGTGTAATCTGTGGCTTTCTGTTATTTTATTTATTTCTGTCATTGCTAATCTTGCCTTTATTTTTGGGAAGCGCTAGATCATCTCATGTTTTTTCCTTGATGTTGTTGGGTCTGGGAATCATGCAACCAATGAGGAAAGAACACCACCAAGGTCTAGTCAACCAGAAAACAGCTGTATTCACCATGGGCAGGAGGTCTCTAGCAGGCTAGAGTTGGAGTCCAGACTCAGGAGCTGGGAGCTGCATCTTGACGAATGGGAATAGGCTCTTTTAAAAGTGAAAATCCTTGAGTTCTAGGCTTGCTGAGGATGCAAGCTTCCTGAGAACAAGGAGGGAACACATGAGATCGGGTACACGCCTGAGCTTCTGGTAGAGAATGGAGGCCGTGTTTTTACAATAGCAGAGTGTCGAGTGCAGGAATGCTTTTAAGTGAGAGCTGCGCCAGGAGTAGATCAGGAAAAGAAGTATTGAGCCAGAGGCTCTGCTTCCCTCAGAGCCAAGGCCTGTAAGACGCTGAAGGGCCCCCCCCCAGCATCTCCCTGCTGCCCCATCTGCTCAAGCAAGCAGAGCCTCTGAGTTTAGCTGCAGAACTGCCCAGAAGGTGGTTTCTTAGCTTCTTTCCCCTACTCTATCAGCTCTCTCAGGGGCATTTACCAAAGACTCAAGTTACTTGCCTTCCCTGTGGCCTGAGAAATGTGGACTCCTGGGGACCGCCTCCCAGAGATGTCAGACGTGGGAACCAGGCAATCTGGCATGAGGCCACGGCTTGTAGCATCAATGTGGGAAGCCCAGCCTGGTGAGGGGACCCTTATGGATATTGATGGCCCCTCTAGTCACTTTCTCAACCTGACCCCGTAACTTTACAAATAAGGGAGCAAAGAGTCACATGCTAAGTCAAGAACAGGAGCTAAGGGCTGCCCAGTGGGGTACGGAAGCCCCTCCCCCCCATCTGCCCCCTCCCCCCCTCTGCCCCCTGTTGTACAAATGGCTTCCCTGGGAAGACGCTGCATCCACTTCCTCCTTACAAGGCCTCAGCAACAAACCGAAATATGACTTCACCAAAAGCCACCGTGGGAAGTCAGTGAGTTTAGTGGGCTTTCTGACAGACCATGGGTGATAGCTTTCTTACAGGAGTAAGCAGCCATACTGGAAAATCTTACCCAGCATGGATGCCGGCTTCCCCATAGCCACAGAAATAGAGCTTCCTCTTCAGTTAGCCTTCCCCAGCCTACACACTCCAGGACCTCCTGGGGCACAGGACATCAGGGCATAGTTATGTACTAGTGATTGAGAGACAAAGGAAGAGTCCGCTGACTACCTTCTGTGAGGCAACGTCAGCAGCCAGGAAGTCAGACCTCAGGGCTTTCTTGCAAATAGTCTGATAAGCTGGTAGCTGATTTTCGGGGAGGACCGTACTGTAGAACACCCGTAAAGGCTAAAGCTAGCCTGCAAGCCCACTTGCCTGAGGCCAGATAACTTCTGAAGTGCCTGGGGGCCGTGGTTCTTGTGAGATGACATGTTTTCAACACTCCTGAACAAGTTTGTTTGACCTGACAGCACCGGGTGTGCTTGATCGCGTGCCGCTGGGAGGTACATAGTCAGGAATTATGTCCAGGTATATGCTTGCTCCTGATTGGACCTCACAGGAAATATGTATCCTTATGGGTTTGCCTTTATAAGCCTCTGCAAGATGTGACTCGTGATCATTTCTCTGGAAAGCCCAGGTAAGGACCTAGCCAGTGTCCATTTCCCTGGCCAGCACTAAATAGAGCTTGCTAACTGTAGAACTGGTTTTTCTTCTCAGGACCCTCAGGTTTAACGCCCCCTCCCCTCCCCTCCCCCCCCCCCCCCCGCCCCGGTCCTCTGTGGCCCGCCCCCCCATTTCCTTCCAATTCCTGCTCACATGGTGACTAAGGAGTCACTATTGAATTCTATCTGCTCTGCCCAGTCCTGGTCCTTTGTAATTCTGCTCCCTAGATCTCAGTTTGCAGCACCAAGCTTTAGTTCTTACCTAGGTCTGCCAGGCCCCTGCGAGACATGAACTTTGTTTCTCCATGAAAGGGTGAGGGCACCATAAAATGAACAGTGAGAAGGTTGCAGTCTGGAGGAGTATTGTACGTTACAGACTCGTTTCTCACAAGCTGTGTGTGTGGGTCTGGGGCAGTTGTTTAACGTCTGTATGACTTAGTTTCCTCCATTTGCAAAAAAAAAAAATAGGGGAGCAATAGAACCTGGGTCCTAGTTTGTGGAGAAGATGAGACGAGACGGTCAGGGAGATGGCTCTGAGGGTAAAGGGCTGACTGTGCGAGCCTAATAGCTTGAGTTAATCCCTAGGACACATGCAGTGGGGGACAGCCGTAGTCACAGCACTCCTATGGCAAGATGAGAGGCAGCAACAGGAAAATCAATTGGAAGCTTGTAGGCCAGCTAGTCTGGAACTCATGGAGCAGCAGGAACAAGAGGGACCCTGCCTCAACATTGTAGATAGATAGATAGATAGACAGATAGATAGATAGATTTCCCATACACTCTACCCCCACATATATATTCTACCACCAGCGACACTGAAATATTATTTTATGAGAAACTATGGAAACTGTCATTAGCAGTTCAAATGTACTTCCCACTGACCCGGTTAAGGCAGCTCTAAGCATGCGTCATACCCCTGTTTCAGTGTGATAAACATGCACAGGGGTCTCGGCCCTGGTGTCCCCAGAGTAAGGGACAAACAAGCTGGAAGCCTGCAATGTGCACTTCAGACCTTGCAAAGGCTTTTTTTTTTAAACACAATGAAATTGGCCACTCTGTGCATTTGAAAGATGTCTGTGATTGTTGGGTATAAAATTAGATCACAGGGGCTGGGGGAGATAGTTCAGTCAGTGAGGTGTTTGCTGTGTAAACACGAGGCCCTGAGTCAGACTCCATGAACAAAGCCAGGTACAAGGGTGCATGTCTGTAATCCCAGTGCCGGAGAAGCTCCTGGGTACTCGGGCTGGGATGGATGGCCACGGATGGATGTCACAGGCTGAAAACAAGGTAGAGAATGACATCCAATGTCCTCTGGCCTCCATAAATATGCTTACACACACACACACACACACACACACACACACACACACACACACACGACGCCAGGGTGCAGAGCAATCCAGTAAAAATTAAAGTATAAAGACAAATTGTTGAGAAGGATGTACTCTAAGCAGAGGTCAGTTTTGAAAATGGAGCTTAACTCTCTTCCTTAAGGAGAAATTTATTCTCCATTTAACTCATTTCCTAGGTCGTTTGATTTTTTTTTCTTTTTAACTAGCATATGTTATTTGTAACAAAACACCACCACCAAGGAAGGTATTTCCACACAAAAGCGAAGCCAGCTAGGGATACGGACCTGATTAGCATCTGCAATTTGCACATACCAAGCCCCTAATGAATGACTAGAAACAGTCTTGGCTGGTTTCTTGCTTCCTTCCTGGGAGAGCTCCAGATTTTTGAGGAGCAGGATGCACAGCGCTCCTAGGAGGCAGCTCTGCCATAGTTAAGGTGGGGAGTGACAGAGAAAGACACCTGAGCTTGACCTCTGGCTTCTGCACATGTGTGTAGAGATGAAAGGTCAACTCACACGTACATGTGCTCCCACTGACAGCATACAAACACACACATCAAGAAAAGCATTTAGAAGCAGAAGTTTCTAATAATGGATGGGAAGGCCCAGGACAGCGCTACTTGCATGGGCCCATCAAGAACAGGATCAGGTATGGTGTGCCTTCCCTCCCTCCCTCCCTCCCTCCCTCCCCTTCCTTCCTCCCTCTCTCCCTTCCTCCCTCTCTCCCTTCCTCCCTCCCTCCATCCTTCTCTTCACCCCTCCTTCCTTCCCTCCCTCCTTTCCTCCCTCCCTCCTTCCCTTCCTCCCTCCCTCCTTCCCTCCCGCCCTCCCTTCTTCCCTCCCTCCCTCCTTCCCTCCCTTCTTCCCTCCCTCCCTCTCCATCCCTTCCTTCTTTTGGTCCTCCTTTCCTCTGCTTTACAATTTGTGTGTGCGGGCACACATATGCCACAGCACACGTGTGTGGCAGTGGCAGTCGGATGACAATCTTGGGTGTTGTCCTCATTCTCTGTCTTGTTTGTGTCAGGGTCTCTTTGCTGTTCACTGTCCCCACACCAGGCTACCTGGATCCTAAGCCACAGGGATTCTCCTGTCTCTGCATCTCGCCATGCTGTGGGATTACCTGGATTACAGATACGTCTTACTGCGGGTGCTATTTTTAAGTTGATTTTATTGGGTTCTTATGCATACCACCTGCTCCACACCAGTCCCTTCCAACCCCCAACACTAGGTGGAGAGAAAGAAGGTTGGAGGGGAGACGCGGTGGGGTGTAGGTCTCCTTAGACTACTTCCTGCTGATTAGGGTCATTGGTCCTTGGGCAGGTCCAATCTTCGAAGTCAGGATATCTTCAACTTCTTATTTTTTTGCTCACGACCACTTGACAAATTGCAACAATAGGAACCAGGAGCAGCGGAGAAGCAGCCGTCGCCACCACCTCCTTCTTTGGAGCATCTCCATCCCTCTCTGGGCCCTGGCATTTATACCCTCTCAAGAGTCCCCAGAACTAAACTGTCTCTAGCTGTTAAAGCTCAAGGCCCTGCTAGGGCATGAGGCAAAGCACAATCACCTGCTGTGAAGCACTGGGATTAAAGCAAAAACATATCCACATAGCATAACGGTTTTTTTTTTTTAAGAAGCCCAAACTCTTACTACATGTTGCTGCATCTGCTTTTGCCTGAGTTCTGGGGGGATAGGCCCAGGTCCTCACGCTTGGACACTTAACCCATTGAGCCATTGTGGGTCCCAGCCTCGTTTCCTCCCTTCTGTCCCATCCCTGCCCTCGCATCCTGTTTGTACTGGAACAGAATTTAGACCCTTAGGGGGCATGTTCAGCAAGCCCTCTCCTACCTCACTTGTCTCAGACGTGCCAGGGATGTAAGGAGATTCACCTTGGAGCTACCCCTGTATGGACAGTCTTAACTCATCCCCGACATTTGCAGCATTGCCAGGATACCCCCACTCGCACATTCATCAGGCACCGGCACCGGAGACCTCTGATGCAGATTCTGCCCCATCCAAAGATGCACAGCCACCGGTGTGAACCCAGAGGGGCCAGCAGCAGCGCCTCCTCATGCCCCACATGTCCCATACCTCATCTTCAGGGTCTGAACCTGGACAGAGTAAAACCCACCTCACTCAAGCTTTTCGTCAGGTGACTCCAGCTCAACTGCCAGAGATGATTGAAGGGATTCAAGGTCCCAGGGCCTTCTCAGGTAGTGGCCAGGATGTCTTCATCTTTACCCTGGCTGACCAGGCTTCTTGAGCAGACAGGCAGGGTTCCGGAGAGAAGTCAGCAAGCAGTCAGTAGAGCTTTGCTGTCTCTGCGAGGGAGGCAGCGTGAGAAGGGCTATCGTGACCCCCGTGGGGACATAGCCCTGGCCCCATGTATTGTCAGCTCTTCTCTGCAGTCTGTGGTCAGAGGTCTCCATGGGGCCTCCCCATGCATGAACCCGTTCTTGGTGGCCCATGACCAGCGTTGTCTCCTAGTTGGTAGCCCTGGCCTGGCATATGATTAGTGACTTCCTCTTCTTAATATTTTTCTTAGTTTGTATATGTGATATGTGTGTGTATATGTATCTGTTGTGTGTTATATGTGTGTTATGTGTGTGCATGTGTGTCAGTATTGTGTGAATATGTTGTATGTGTTGTGTATGTGTACTGTGCATGTGGTGCACATGTTGTATGTATATATGGTGTGTGTATATGTTGTGTGTTATGTGATGTATCTGGTGTGTGTGTATGTTATATGATATATCTGTTTTGTGTGTATTGTGTATGTGTGCTGTGTGTATGTATTTGTATATATGTATGTATGTATTATGTATATGTGTGTGTATGTATTGTATATACTGCATATATTGTGTTGCGTATATGTATGTATTGTATATATGTGTGTGTTGTATATATGTGCATGTTGTGTACGTGGTGTGTATATGTGTGTATGTGGTATGTATATGTGCATGTTGTGTACGTGGTGTGTATATGTGTGTATATGTGTGTTGTATATATGTGTGTTTTGTGTATATGTGGTGTGTATATGTGTGTATGTGGTGTGTTTATGTGTGTGTGTGTTGTATATATGTGTGTTTTGTGTGTATGTGGTGTGTATATGTGTGTATATGTGTGTGTTGTATATATGTGTGTTTTGTGTGTATGTGGTGTGTATGTATGTGTGTTGAGTGTATATGTTGTGTGTTTGTGTTATGTATATGCGAGTGTTGTGTATGTGTGTGTTGTATGTGTATGCGTGTGTGTTGTGTGTATATGTTGTATGTTTGTCTTATGTATATGCGTGTGTTGTGTATGTGTGTGTGTTGTGTGTATGTGTGCGTTGTGTGTATGTGTATGTGTGTGTATAGTAGGACCATGTGTGCATGAGCGTTCTCATTGTTTTTCTCAGGTATCACTCCGTTGCTCTCTGCCTTCTGTATTTTGTCTTTGACATTATTTTACTCATGCACTCACTTGTGGGAAGCCTTGTGCATGCCTGCCATAGAGCCCGTGGGACAGTAACCAGAAGGACTTGCTTCTCCCCTTCCGCCCGGGACGGAACTCAGACTCGGTGGCTTCTGAGCCATTGCCAGCTTCTGGTCCTCAACTTTATTTGTAAAGACAGGGCCTCTCACCAAACTCGAGGGTCACTAATGTGGCTGAGCTGGCCAGTGAGCCCCGGGGTCCCTCCTGCCTCACCTCCTCAGTGATAGAATCAAAAGCATGTGCTTCCATGCCTGGTTTTTCCGTGTGGCTTCTGAGGTGCAGCTTGGGTCCTCACAGAATAAACTTTGTCAACTGAGCCACCTTCCCAGTGCCCTGATATTTTTCTTTTGGCTGACTTCCTTAGCACAGGCCCTAACCCTTTCACTTTACAACACCACTAGCCAGACAGGAAGTTTGGGCTGGACGGCAGCTTGGTGGCTTTGGAGACATGTTGCTGTATCAGGTACTCCTCTGTCACTCTGGGTGGCAGCTGACAGGGCAGTCTCCTCTGAAGATCTGTCCAACGTCTCCACATGCAGCCCAGGCACGTCAGCTTCTGTCACTCTCCAGTGATGTTCAGGGAATATTTTCTCCTAGACCCTATCTTCTAATTTTTTTTAAAACTTCCACGAATGCCATAATCTAATGGTGATTGTTCTCAGTCTGGTCCTAGGGGGTCTCTTTAATTTTGCTATTCCCTTCATGCTAGCTAGATTCCTCCCTCCCTGGTGCTATGGCTTCCTAAGGCAGTGGGTCGTCCGAACAAGGCAGAATCAATTCACACAGAATGAACGTGAATCATGTGCAGGCTAAACTGAGCACAGGTTGTGTCTAGGGGTTTAGGAGTGTTAATTGCTTAGTAAGCGGAGGCATCCTGATGCTAAACCCATGTCAAGGCTGAGAGCACGAAATTTCCTTGTTCCCCTGGGAATAGGCTCCTTTGAGGTGTGGAGCTGTGGGGAATGTACAGGGCCTAATGCCTCCTCTGGAAACTGCTGGGGTCTTCTCCCACAGGGTGGCTCTCTTCACTCTCTGTCATGCTGTGACCTGGCAGGGACCAGCACGGGGGTCCTTGAAAAGCAAGTATTTCTGGATATAGGATGACAAATGTCACCCCAGGCCCCTGAAGCCATTCTACTCATGTGTGCAATCAAAAACTGTTGACCTTGGTCTGAGGCTCAGTGGGTAAAATGCCTGCTGCACAGGCATGCGGATAGAGGTTCGTACTCAGAACCCATATTTTAAAAAGCCAACCTCTGGCAGCACAGATGCTCTGGAGAAACGTGAGATTGACACTAGCCAACACTAGCTAGACTCAGTGGTCAAGAAGTGACTGAGCACAGGCATCCGGAGAATGAGGGAAGTGTGCAAGGGGGGGGGCAGTGAGAGAGACACAAGTCTCCGATATGCAACCTGTCTTAGTGCCTTTTCTTGTTGCTGTGATAAACTATGCTGACAAAAGCTATTTAGGGGAAAAATGTTTTTGTTTTTAACAATCACATCAGCTGACCAGAGGGGCTGTCCTGAGCTATTGGAATGACTGGCCGTCTACGTCCCCATAACTCCATATACTCTGCTGACTGGAGGTGAGGTGTGGGGTATTTTCAAAACCATGTTAATGTGCTGCCTTCTCTGATGGCCAGCTCTCCCAACAAAGCCTAATTTAAAGAAAGGTTTAAGCTTTTCCCTAACCATCTGCATTTGTGCCTATAGTAACACAAACTCCAGAACTCGGGTTACATTCATTGGAGGCAACACCGGGAACAGTTCGGCTAACCTTCATAGGCCCTGGGGGGTGAGTGTCAGAGCCAGCCTTCAGCAGGAGGAGCAGGGTCCGGTGCTCAGCATGTCTGGTGGACTCAGGTGGGCAGTCTGCCCTTTGGGGGCATGGCCTGAAGCCCTAGACTCCACTCACACTCATGCCAGTGGGAAGAAACAAAAGGACAATACAAGCTGGGTGTGGTGGTGCATCCTTTTAATACCCGCACTCATGAGGCAGAGGCAGGCAGATCTCTGTGAGTTCGAGGCCAGCCTAGTCTACAAAGTGAGTCTAGGACAGCCAAGGCTACACAGAGAAACATTTTTTTCAAAAAACAAAACAAAACAAAACAACAACAACAATAACAACAACAACAACAAAAGGACAATACACTGGCAACATCGTAAATGCTGAAGACAGCCATGAACGTGAACTTGAGCAATTTGATGTGAGATTTGCAGTCCTAAAAAAAAATCAAGCTTCCGGAGAAAGACCTCAAGTTTCTGGATGTGTGTGTTGGCCTGACTAGGAATGGCTCCCATAGGTCCATATATCTGAATGCTTGGTTGCTAGGGAGTGATGCTGCTTGAGAGGGATTAGGAGGTGTGGCCTTAATGGAGGAGGTGTGTCACTGCGCAGGGAGGGGGAGGCGGGGCGTGGGCTATGGGGTTTCAAAAGCCCAAGCCACTCCCCAGAGTCTTTCTCTTCCTGCTGCTTGCAGGTCTGGATGCAGACCTCTCAGCTCCTTCTCTCACATCATGTCTAATTGCCTGTTGCCGTGCTGATGACGCCAATGCTCTGAACCTGTAAGCCAGTCCCAATGAAATGCTTTGCTCAATTAGGTGGATGCCACGGCCATGGTGTCTCTTCACAGCAACAAAACACTGGCTAAGACAGGGTGAAATAAAATGAATCTCTCTCAGGCATGGTTTCCCCACTTACACAATGGAGGTGGCGCCGTGGTCTGCAGAGTTGCCGGCCCCAGGGCTGATAAGGTGGAGGTCGCTATCATTTGGTGGACTTTTCTGCAGCAGCTGCAACTGTCTGAGCTTAACTCGCCTGTCTGTAAAAAAAAATGCTAGCAAAGACCTAGCAGCCCGGGAGTGGGTTGACTTCCAGCTAAAGTGGAGCCTATGATCTCAGCCTCGGATGTCAACATTGGCAGGCTTTTCCGTGCTCATGGAGAGACTATGTGGCAGCTCCTGCCAAGAGGGGGGAAAATGAATTTGCCCACATGCACCCTGCCCACTGATCTGTCTTCAGAGACAGAAGGAGGAAACTGCCTCTTTGATCCAAAGCTATTTTTATCTGCCTCTGAACAGTGCTTATGCCACACTAAGTGTGCTGTGGGCGAAGGGGGCCATCAGCGGGCTGAGATGATGACGATTATCATTGGCCCAGTCCTGCGAATGGCATATTTCTTCTTGGTGGATGGTGCTGAAGGTTCCAGATTTGGGCCACCTGCGGATGGAAACTGAGCAACGGACGTATTCCTCATGTGCCCCAGTTGGGGAAGGAGGCTACGGTCATCTGTGTTAGGTGTCAGCCTCACCCGATCTAGGCCCACTTGGGAGATGGGCCTCTGAGAACGTCTGTGAAGGATTATCTTAATTACGTTCGCTGCCAGGCAAAGACCTGGCACTGAACAGCACCATTTCTCTGAGTTGGCTGTACAGAACTCTATAACGGCGGAGCTCATGAGCTGAGCTCTAGCGTCCATGCAACCCTCTGCTGCTCTGCTCTTGGCTATGGGTGTAACGTGACCAGTCGCTCCGAGCTCCTGATGCCTCGACTTCTCTTCTATGATGGACCAGACTGTAACCTGGAGTTGAGGACCAAATAAACTCTCTTTCCCTCAGCCTGCTTTTCAAGAGGTATTTTTTTTTTGTCACAGAAACTAAGACACAGGCAGGGATGTCTGTGGAGCAGGGAGGCCTGGTGGGTGGCTGAGTTCTCTGAGCTTTTGTCTCTGCTCTCCTGGCCCTAGCTTGGTGACTAGCTTTCCAGTCATGTTTTTTATGCCGCTAAGTCTATTATCACCAAAATCTATTTGAGTCAAGACTGTCTGTCTGTCTGTCTGTCTGTCTATCTATCTATCTATCTATCTATCTATCTATCTATCATCTACCTAATATATCTGATCTTTTTGTCATAAGTAAAAAGAAAACTGAAGTGAGGATGGGGAGGTAGATTAATTGGTAAAGTACTTGCCTTGCAAGCAGGAGGACCCGAGTTTGATTCCCAGTACCCATTAAAATCAATAGCAATAACCACAAAACAAATAAAAACTGGGCATGGTGGTACATATGTCAATCCCAGTGCTGGGGAAACAAAGGCAGGCAGATCCCTGGGGTGCACTGGCCAGTCAGTTTACCCTACTTAGGGAGTTACCCTACTTAGGGCAGTGAGAGTCCCTGTGCTGCAGACAGACGGCCATATGGGCCAAGCTTATGACTAAGGTAAGATGGTTGACCCTGGACATCCAGGGGGCTATGAGTCAGCACAAAACTGCTGACACGAGATATCTGGGGAACTCAAAAGGAAATAGTTCGTAAAGTATAAACAACCCTAACTAGTAGAGGTCACTTTCGTATGAGTTTTGTATAAACATGGCCTTGAGGGTCAGAGGCCTTAGCTTTCGCTTGCGCCTTTGCCAGACTGCCTGTATGTGTCTTTGTAGCCCTATGTCTATACTGTCTGTGTGCTGATCTCTGTGTACTCGTAGTGTTGGCTGCTTTATTGGGTTCTTTTTCCTACCTCCCTATACCACCCCTATCCCTTCCAAACACCCAACACTAGATAGGAAACAAAGAAAGAGAGAGGGGAAAGGGGCGTCATTATCCTTAGACTACTTTGTGCTGCTTAGGGATGTCAAGTTCCTTAGGGCAAGTTTGATCTTGGTTGCCAGTGTATCTCCTACCAGCAAGCATCATCATCATCATCATCATCATCATCATCATCATCAGCAGCAGCAGCAGTGGGAGCAGCAGCCACTGCTTCTCTTATGGCTCTGGCATTTTCATACTCTCTCAAGAATCCTGAAAATACATGCCCCTGCCAGAGCACAAGTCAAATCATAGTCAGCTGTGGCGGACAGTCAGAGGCAGACCCATATGCCACACCTGGGATTAAAACAAAAACATATCCCATAGCATAACTTTTTTTTTAAAGCCAAAATTCTCACTACATTGCTCTGCGCGTGCCTGTGCCTGCCTGTGTGTGGCATGACATGCTGCTGGAGTGTACCTGGGCGCCTGACGACGTCTGCCTGCCTAGTGGCTTTTGCCCAGAGTGAATGAAGTTTGTCCATCTGCCTGCATTTCTTCACAATCTCTTTAATCTCTTGGTCCACAGTCCCCCCTTTTCCTTTCCAGCACCAGAGCCTGGACCTTAAGTTTGGCAGAGTCAGAGGAATCCTGAAGACGTGGACTAGAGCCCCGAATTGCTGGGAACGGGGCACATGGAGGCCAAGAATGTTTTGACTGTGCTAAAAGCTGCCCTCAAAGACACTGCGGGGCGAAGTCCAAGCATGACTGCGCGGAGCCAAGAGAAAACCTCAGAGTGTAATTTACAGCACTAAGTCAAGCCGAAGGGAATGTGGACAGAGTCCTGAGGAGACAGTCCCTGCCTTGCTGCAGAGCCTCTGGGAGAAGGGGAAGAATGTCTCATTAACTGCGGAACAGATGGAGAGATTGACCTTGAGTACCACCCATCCCTCTTTAAGGAAGTGCCTACAGGTCCTAAGGCCACAAAACTGGGGAGAACAGTTGCTAACGAGCTGGCTAATAGACAGAGCATGTCTGGTATGGACCAATGCTGGCAAACTGCCGGAGACTCTGAGTAAATAATCCACCCACTTGTACTTAATACTGATAGTCCGACAGTTAAAAAAAAAAAAACCCAAAACAAAGAACCAACCAACCAACCAACCAACAAACAGAAAACCATGCCAGGCTCACCAACTGAAACAGTTCTTCTTGGAGGATGATGTGCTCCTGAGACAGAGGCTGCTCCGTACCCCAGGGGGCCCCAGTGGACAGAGCTCCTGAGCACCCTCTGCCCACCCCCCGTGCTGAGGCGGGGTGCGCTGCTTGTGTGGTTTTATGTGATGATCTCCCTAAACGAAAACAAGCTCTTGGGCCTCAGCATGGGCCTCCTTCCATGGCTGAGTATATCCTAGAGGTGAGGCCCAGGTCCTCAGGGAGAACTCCGGATGACTGGTGGTTTTATGTTGATCTCATTGTTCACCGATACAAAGGCTGTTACTTCTTGTTGATGCCGAGGCTGACTGTACTTTGGTCTGGGGGACTCTGGACTGGTGATGTACATAGAAGGCTGTGGTGGCTGCATAATCAACGCCTAACTAGTGAGTATGACCATTTGGCACTACTAGCCATATACATAACAAAATGAATTGGTGTCTGAGAAGTGACTCTCAAGGCTGACCTTTGGCCTCCAAATTCACACTACACATGTGCATTTCATAGCCGAACACACAGCTGTATGTGCCCACACAAACACACCCTCCCATTCCATATGAAGGGAGACAGAGAGAGACAGACAGACAACACACACACACACACACACACACACACACACACACACACACACACACAGAGAGAGAGAGAGAGAGAGAGAGAGAGAGAGAGAGAGAGAGAGAGAGAGAGAGAGCGAGAGCGAGAGCCAATAGCTTTTCTGGCCAGAGCAGTGTGGTCTCACTGCAATTTCTTTTAGGTTTCCTAATTACAACAGCAAACATTTGATAACTATCCTTGTTAAAAATTTAAAAGATCAAATTCGGCAATTACTGCCCAATTTAGTTCGGCAGAAAATAGAACAGAGGGATTAGCTAATTCTAATATAGAGATGCACAAGAGAAGCCCAACCTGAGCCCTTGTTCTCCCCGTCCCTATTTGTAGTGAGGCAATGACCAGCGTTTTCCACACAAGCACTGCGGCCTCGGGGCCCACCTTTCACCTCAGGAGTTTTGTAACTGGACCCTCATCTCCCCAGACGTCTGTAGCCCTTAACACTGTCTGAGTTTCCTTTCCTGTGGCTGTGCAAAAATACTCCGACAAAAGCAACTTATTTTTCCAGTTTTATTTATCTTGCCTTCCCAGGGAAGTCACAGTGTCAGGAATTGGAGAGAACTGGTCGTGTCACATTCACACAGAGAGGTGAATACTGCATACCAGTGCGCAGATCAGTGTTTCCACCCATCCCATCAGGATCCCCAGCCTGGGGAATGGCACCACCCACAATTAAGATGGCGTCTTCCCACATCTCCTTCTCAGAGCCTAACATACTCCCTTACAGGTGTACCCAGAGGCCCGCTCCACCTCCTACGATGTGTTAGGCTGACAGCTACTAGTGAGCATTATAATGGGTTGAGATCATGGCACAGTGAGCCAGTCGTCTCTTCCACAGTGACCTAGCACAGTGTAGGCCCACAGGGGGTGCCTCACTAAGCACAGTGGGTTCACCTTGCTGAGTACAGAGGTGTAAGCAGCATGGGGAGATGCTGGGAGAAGGAGAGCTCTTCAACTGTGAGGACAGCATGGGGCTATTTGAAGGCAACTGTGGTGGTTTAAATGGGTTTGGTCCCCACAGATTCATGTGTTTGAATGCTTGGCCATAGGGAGTGGCACTATTAGGAGGTGTTGCATTGTTGGAGTAGATGTGGCCTTGTTGAAGGAAGTGTGTCACTATGAGGGTGGGCTTTGAGGTCTCCTGTACTCAAGCCCCACCCAATGTGGCACACAGTCTCCTGCTGCCTTCGGATCAAGATGTAGAGCTCTTGGCTCCTCTCCAGCACCATGTCGGGCTGCACGCTGCCATGCTTCCTGCCATGATAATAAAGGATTAGACCTCTGCAACTGTAAGCCAGCCCCAGTTAAACGTTCGCCTTTATTAGAGTTGCCTTGGTCGTGGTGTCTTTTCACAGCAAAACCAAATCAAAACAAACAAACAAACAAAAAACCCAAACTAAGGCAACAGGCTATCACCCAGCACAGACACAGATGATTTTATTGGGGAACCTCACATTCATATTGTAAAGACTGGTCATCACAAGTAGGCAGGCATCATCCTCAGTGTGCTCAACTGGTGACCACACTGTTTGCACACTATCTGGTGGATGAGTGCATTACCATTATAACGAACAAGTTTACTTTGGGTCGCCCGGAAGGATGATTCCGTAGCTTGGGCTTGTTTCAATGGCCCCTGTAGTTTTCTGTGGAAGGGCTTCTCTGAAACCAAAAACCAACCTGAAGGGAGAGTAGGAGTTTCTTTAAGGAGCAACAGCATCTGCATCACAACTGCCTGGGAGCTAGCTTCCTGGTTCCTACCTACAAGCTACCAGCTGCAGGGCATGCTAGCTTGGTTGGTATCCCAGAACTGGCTGCAGAACTGGGCCCATGAATATGTGTCAGGTGCTGGGTGATCACAGGGCTGGCAGGGCCAACATGTCCCAGAAGATGTCAGGGAGGATGGAAGCACCAGTCTGAGCCAGACATACTTAGTAAAAGAGGCCCCTTTAGTTCTTACTCCAAAGACTGCCTTAGTTTCCCAGAGCCTTGGCTTCCCGGAGGCTGGAGTATGCTGAGAGAGAGGTTCGGACTTAATGTGAACTCACTCTTGAGGGAGCTTGTGATTGATTGGGGTTCAGATTTCAGAGCACTCAGGACATGCAGAAGAGCCCACCCCCAGCTCTCTGAGGGACATTCAGATAAGGTCATGGGGTCAGATACAATGGCCCAAGAATCGAGTGGTAGTAGTCTCGTAATTCAGAAGGCTGAAAGGAAGCATCAATATTTTAAAATTGTGAAGGAAAATCATGTTCATTTGGGCCACACCGCATTAGCAATGTGGATTCCCTCAGCTGCCAGAGCCCTCAGAGAGTTCAACCAAATGACATGTTTTCTCACATCTGTGGGTGATGAATGTCAGAGACTGAAGTGTTGGCAAATGTAATTTCTTCCTGGGCCTTTGTCTTGCTCAGAGGCGGTCACACCTGCGGCCTATACTTAGGTGTTTATTGTTTCCAAGGTCACTTTGCATTGCCTCTATCCTAATTTCTTCCTTTAGCTTATCTTTGTGTGTGTGTGTGTGTGTGTGTGTGTGTGTGTGTGTGTGTGTGTTGTATTCATATATTGTATATGCATGTGTGAACATCTGCTTGTGCATACGTGCATGTATGGACATGTGTGTGCATGTGTCCGTGTCACAGGAGGACACTGGATATCTTCCTGTTGTTCCCCGCTTTGTTCCCTTTGAGGCAGGTTCTTTCATTTGACCTGGCATTCACCATTTAAAAATGAATGATAATAATAACTAATAATATTAAATACTATTATTATTATTAGCTAACCTGGGTGACCAGAAAGCCCTGGAAATCCTCCTGTTTCCCCCCACCGCTTATGCATGCAGAGCCACATCTGGCTTTCACATAGCTCCTGGGATCCAAACTCGGGTCCTCTTGTGTGTGCAGCGAGCTCTCCTACCCACAACTCCCAGCTCCTACTCTTTTAACAAGGTCTCAAGTCAAGCTGGCTTACAGCTCCCAATAACAGCCTCATCTTACCTTAATCATTTCTCCTAAGGCCATGTCTCCAAATATGGTCAGACTCTGAGACAGTGGAGTTAGGACTGCCACAAATGAATCTGCCGTAGACATAACCAAGCCTTAACACCAGCTAACAATCAAGAATGGGACTGTAAGACATTTCCAGATGTGCACACTACCCAGGCTTTGGGAAGCAGGAAAACAATGCATGAGGACCTAGAAGAGACTCCCCTCCGTGGCTGAGCGGCTAGAGTCGTCAGGGGCATGCAGGGAGATTTTGCCGAAAATGAAATTAACGGATTAGGCTGATGTAGCGGAATGAAGTGAAAGAAAATTTGCACACATTGGGAAAGGGGTGCAGAGAGTGGGGGGTGGGGGGTGTTTTGGGAACAAGTACAGACAAAAACTGTCAGGTCCAAAGGAAGCTACTGGAAACATCCCCAAATTCTGGGAGTTAGACAAAAGACAGCATTCCTCAGGAACTGCCGGAGGAGACTTCTGTCCCCCTTATCACTGGCAGAAGGGACAAATGGCTGTCTGTGATGTCTATTAGTGTACCGAAGCCCGTGCTGGCCTCCAGGCTCCCTCAGTGTCCCGAGGACCAGGTACACATTTCAGAGTCCAGGCTGGCACCCTGCCTCTTCTCACCCTGCCCCGACCCTGAACCTCTCCAGCTCATGGGCCGCCCTCCCCGGTTTTCATCATTTCTCCACCCAGCCCTGCTCTCCTGCCGCGCTCTTCCTCTCCTCTTCCTCTCCTCTTCCTCTCCTCTTCCTCTCCTCTTCCTCTCCTCTTCCTCTCCTAGTCTTCTCTCTGTTTTCCTCAATTCTCACTCTCCCTGTCTCTCTCCATTCATGGCCACGTCTGGTCTCCTGGCCATGTTCAATCTACTATTTTCTCTCCTTGCTCTGGACTCTTCCAGATGCCTCTGGCTGTACTCTCCCTCATATCTACCAAAAAAACCAAAAACCAAAACAAACAAACAAACAAAAAACCCCAAAAACCCCAACAACAACAAACAAAAAACAAAACAAAACCAACAACAACAAAAAACAAAACTAAATAAAAACAAACAAAGAAAAAACCAAAAAAACCCCAAACCACACCAACTTTCTGTGTGGGCTGGAGAGATGGCTCAGAGGTTAAGAGCACTGGCTGCTCTTCCATAGGTCCTGAGTTCAATTTCCAGCAACCACATGGGGGCTCACAACCATCTATAATAAGATCTGGTGTCCCCTTCTGGCTCTGGTGTGCAGGCAGAACACTGTATACATAATAAATAAATACATCTTAAACAGAAAAGAAAACCCTTCTGCTTGCTTAACTATACCTTGGAGTGGCCATGCCCTCAGCTTATACAAAAATAAGCAAATGTAATACAGAATGATTAGACAGTTTGGGTAAAATGAACAACAACAAAAGACACAAAATTAAACAGATGAAAATCACAAAGCAAACACTACAGGGCAATTAAAAAGTTATGTAGGAAAGAACTGAACGGGAAAGCCTTAATTAACATAGTCACAGTGTGTACATTGAGTGATAAGTTTATCAAGGACAACAAGACCATCTCTCAACTCGGAAAGCAAAAGCAAAACTGGACGCACTGCTCAGTCAAGCAAGCAGGAAGGACTCTGTAGTCCATGCTGTCTCCAGGAGAAAGCCAGCAGCAGGAGCGCCTTCTCACCAACCACTGAGGCCTGGGGCTGAGGGAGCCTGTTCCTTGATTGGCTGAATTTCACACAAGGGCGACACTGATTGGTTGGCTCCAACACATCTTCCCCAGGCCATTGAAAAGGTTTAGCACTGGTGCTGCTGCTATGTTACCATGGCTACAACACAATAGGGCTTTCCCCAGGAGTGTGGGAACTTCTGCGTTCTCAGTCCACCCAGAATTAGGATGTAACTGCACTTTGACAGTGAGAGTTGGAAATTATGTAACTTGTGTGTGGTCCTGCTGACTGCTGGGGAGCAGAAGCCTGGAGGAGATCGAATACCCAGGAAGAGGAGGGGGAGGAGGAGGGGGAGGGGGAGGGGGAGGAGGAGGAGGGGGAGGATCACACCCTCTATACAGTTAACCCTCTATACAGTTCCTTAGACTGATAACTATACTTCAAATGAACTGTTTCCTCTAGGGAGTCACATGCTATGGGGCAGATCAAGGGCATAACTGTTTGCCCAACTTTGTACAGTTATCTGATGTTTTAAACCTCACAACTGAGAATAGTATGTGTGTGTGTGTGTGTGTGTGTGTGTGTGTGTGTGTGTGTACACATACATTGTGTGTGTTTGTATGTGTGCATGGGGCTCATGTACACTTGTGAATGTGGAGGCCAGAGACTGTCAGAGGACATCTTCCTTTATTACTCTCCATCAGTCTGGAGCTCACGATTTGCTAAATTAGCTGGCCAGCAAATCCAGGGGGCTGTCCTGTCGTCTCTGTATGCTGGTGGGTTATAGGATTCCACCTCTGTGCTGCATGGGTTTTAAATGGTGCTGGGGATTTGAACGTAGATCCCCTTAGGTTTGCAAAGCAAGTACTTTACCCACTGAGCCATCTGCCCAGATCCCTTTAAGTAAATTTAAAAAATTTTTAAATTAAACTTTTAGGAATTTTCACCTGAAAAAATTGAAAATACACATTGAAACATTTTTATGATAAAGAACGGGAGCTTGGTCTCACATGCGGAAAGAGGTGGCTGGTCCTGTGAATCTGAGGGAACGTTCCCCCGTCCCCAGCAATGAAAGCCTTTCTTAACCTCCTTGTGTTGCTGGCAAGGCCAAGAGGATAGAACAGGCTGAGCGATCTGTCTGGAGTCACAGCGCCCAGTGCTGTTCACACAGGCACCCTGTGTGGTTCCTCCAGCCAAAAGAGGTGGGGCCTTCTACAGCCTAACCAGAAGCCTGGTCCAGAAACAAGCTGACTGCATGGCCAAACAGAAACTGGCAGAGGAGAGGAAGCAGTTGATGAGTTCATCGGCAAAGAGCTGCAAATCCCAATGCATCAGAAAAAGAAAAACGAACACGAGAGAAAAATGGGTAGAACACACAGATAGGTGTTTCATAGAAGAGCGGTGTGTGTGTGTGTGTGTGTGTGTGTGTGTGTGTGTGTGTGTGTAAGAAAGATGCTGTTTCTCATTAGTGAGGAAAATTCCATTCCTCACAGGGCAATCCAACAGTGTCTTACCAGGGGCAAAGGTCTGTTCTGCTAGATTACAGTGTTTGGGACAAGTACCAAGCTGAGTGGCTGCACATGGAATGACTGTGTGGGGGTTGAAGGAGTTTGCTATCATCCCTGTCTTCTGGAAAGCATGCGCCAAAGGCGTTTCCCCAAGAATCCAAGAGTGTCCTCTGCAAATGGCTCAAAGCTGAGTCCCTGGAGGTCATAAGCTGCCCTCTGGTCCATTATAAGCCAACCAGTCCTGGGATGCCTCCCTTCCCTAACCTCCTGCACCAGGGAGCACTAATGGCCCCTGCTCATGGGTCCAATTGATAGTCTCTGGAGCTTTCACTCTGATGGATGCTGTCAAAGGGCAGGTGGTGAGGAGGGGAGACGCCTGTGGGAATCGGCTTTTTATTACCGTAACAAACACCTGAGATAATTAGCTTATGAAGAAGGAAGTCTTATTTTAGCTTATAATTTTGAAAGAAGGTGAATGTTTGTGGGGGCGTCGTGTAGGCCAGAAGTTAACCTCCGGTGTTGTCCACTTTGTTTTCTTGAGACAGGGTCCCTCAATGGCCTGAAACTCGCTGAGCAAACTTGATTGGCTTGCCAGTGAGCCCCAGGGATCCATCCAGCTAGCTCCATCTCTCCATCTCCCTGACAATAGTGCATCACCACACCTAGCAATGATTAGTATTAGCATTAATATTATTTTCTACTTAAGTTCAGGGCTCAAATCCAGCTCCTCATATTGTCAAGGCAAGTGCTTTCCCAACTAAGCTGCCTCCTTAGCACATGGGTTATGCACACCATCAGGCCATCCCAACCTATTACTTTTAAGCCTCTCATTGTGAAAGGAAACATGTCATCATGACAACTCACAGTATAGATAGAGATCCTCTTGCCCCCTGGCTGGATGTGAAAGAAAAAAGAGGTGGGTTCTAAGGCCTTCATTGAGGGCGCATCTTCAGTGACCTAAAACTTCTCACCAGGCTTGTGATGGTTAACTTGGCAGCATCTGGGAATGGATGTGAAAAAGGTTCTAGATTTGGGTGCATGAGGCAGGAAGTCCCACCTTAACTGTGGATGGCGCCATTCCTTGGACTGCGGTCCTATACTGCATAAAAGGAGAGAACCGACTCCACACTCACTCTCACCTCTTTGTTTTGAGATCAGCTGCATCAAGTTCCTTGCACATCTTCCCTGCAGTAGCTGAGAGTGTGACCAAGATATACCCTTCCTTCCTCAAGTTGCTTTGGTTGGGTATTATCAGAAGAAAAAAAAAGTAACCAGTAGAGAATGCTACCTCTTAAAAGTTCACCCAACTACTTGCCTGTGGTGCCACTTTGGGAGCTGAGCTTTCAACTCATGGGCCCTAGCAGAGGCCATGGGATGGGTCAGGAGTGATAGGCATGGTGCTGTCCAATTCTGATGTGTGTATTTGTTTTATCTTAGCATATGTATTTTATGAAAAGAGACTCTTCTCCAATGAGGGCTTTGAGATACATTAATCTATGCACATAATGATAAATTATGTGTACACTATGTCCATTTAGCAGCACAATAGCAGCAGGGTCTCCCCTACTGCCTATGACTTGTGTAGCCACAGGCACTGGAAAAACAAAACAAGCACCTAAAAATGTATATGAGAAGAGATAATAAAGATCAGATATGAAACTATTAAAATGTAAGTAAAAGTACACAAAGAAGCAATGAAAAGTTGGTTCCTTGAAAATATTAACAAGAATGACAAATCTTTAGCCAAATTAACCCAAAGAAATAGAGGCTCTACATTAATAAAATTGGAGATAAAAATGGAGACATTACAACAGACACTGAGGAAACTCAGAGAATCACTTTAAACACACACGTACATATAACAAATATACAAAAACCACATCCTGCTTGAGTTTCAAAGAGGCCAAGTGAACTAGTTGGTGGAGAATGGATCACAGAGGAGAAGTGATGCACCTGGGCAAAGAAGGGCTTGAAGTCTGGACGAGAGGAAACAGGCAGCAGATGACAGGGCGGGATGGATGGGGAAGGAGACTGGACAGGGTAAGGAGGTTGAGTCTTAGTGTGTCTATTGCTGTGATAAAACACCATGATCAGGGCTGGGCGTGGTGGCGCACGCCTTTAATCCCAGCACTCGGGAGGCAGAGGCAGGTGGATCGCTGTGAGTTCGAGGCCAGCCTGGTCTACAAAGCGAGTCCAGGACAGCCAGGGCTACACAGAGAAACCCTGTCTCAAAAAACCAAAAAAACAAAACAAAACAAAAAACCAACAAAACAAAACAAACAAAACAAACAAAACAAAACAAAACAAAACAAAAAAACCACAACCCCACAACAACAACAGAACACCGTGATCAAAAGTAACCTGGTGAGGAAGGGTTGTTTTCTCTTCCATACATGTGATACATCCATACACATGGTTGAAGGACTTACGGCAGGCCCCTGGAGGCAGGAAGTAAAGCTAAGGCAGGACCCTGGAGGCAGGAAGTGAAGCTAAGGCAGGCCCCTGGAGGCAGGAAGTGAAGCTAAGGCAGGACCCTAGAGGCAGGAAGTGAAGCCGAAGCTAGAGGAACGCCCGCCCTTGCTGGCTTGTGTCTCATGGCTTGCTCGCCTCCTTTCTTAGAGCGCCAAAACCCACCTGCACTTGGGAGGCACTGCCCTCTGTGGACTGGGCCCTACCGTATCAATCATTAATCAAGAAAATGCCCTACAGACTTGCCTACCGGAAATCTGAT
The DNA here is from genome assembly GCF_964271855.1 of Acomys minous. Taxonomy (NCBI): domain Eukaryota; kingdom Metazoa; phylum Chordata; class Mammalia; order Rodentia; family Muridae; genus Acomys; species Acomys minous. The sequence goes on from NC_140495.1 coordinate 58,752,314, forward strand.
GGAGGCATTTTCTCAACTGAGGTTCCTCTCCCCAGATGTCTCTAACTTGTAGCAAGCTGGCAAAAGCCAACCAGAATACCATGTCAGTTATTTTTCTCACCTCAGGGACAAAATATGTAACAGAGTCAATCTAATGGAAGAAAACTTTATTTTGGTTCCTAGTTCCAGACAGAACAAGCCTATCACGGTGGGGAATGCAGGGACTGACACGCCCAGTCGGTGGCTGTGGGAACTCAAGACATAGCTTATTTCTACCTTAGATCAGGAAGCAGAATGCTCTGGATGGAACCAGATATCGATAACACCTTTAAAGTTCACTCCCAGAGACCCACCATTTCTGCGAGTTAGACCTCAGTCCCAGAGAATCTACAGACTTCCAAAACAGCTCCACCAGCTGGGAGGCCAAGTGTTGAAATACGTAAACCTACAGGGGCGTTTAACATCCAAACCATAACACATGCCCAGCTGGATAGGAACATGAGTACTAGTGAGCGAGGGGGCAAGGACCCCAACATTTCTGCACACTCAGTGATGGCACTGGGAGGCCTCAGGAGGAGGTTTTTGAAAGATGAAGCAGTTTGGCGATAAATGCAGGGAGGGCTTGGCTGGAGGTCAGGGATTACTGGTGCATGGCGAGGTGATGATGTTATACAGGCGTGGGGGGGTGGGGGGGTGGGCACTAAGTGTGTTAAGATGAGAGTTTACCCTAACTGATGAGGGGACCAGAGTCTTGAGGACAGGAAGGACAGGGCTTAGGGCCCAGAGGAGGAAGAACCAAATCATTAAAGCTGTGTGTGTGTGTGTGTGTGTGTGTGTGTGTGTGTGTGTGTGCACATGTGCATATGCACAGATGTATGGGTGGGCGTGGGTCTGTTATGTCAGATCCAAAGAAACATGTATCTGGACTTATATGAACAGCTACTTCTGAAGATCTTGGAGGTATTCCTAGTGAGGGCTGTGGTCACCTGGTCACACTGCCTTGGCAACCCAGAAGGAGAGAGCAACCCATGCTGATGTTTTCACTTTTACGCAGTGGAGGATTCTAGGCCATAGAATGGTTGCATCTACTGGGTGGGAGTGGGCTAGTGGGTGACAGGGAAGTGAGGCAGAGAAAGCGCTGACTATGCCAGGGAATCTGGAGTCGACATAGTCATGGAGAGTGGGCAGGGGCAGTGACCATAGCGCACATGCTGCGTACTGAAAACTGTCTGCATGCTTGCTTGGGTAGATGGTGCTGCCTGTGCCCCATTGACCCAGAAAATGACAATGAGATCTTCCAAACAACAACAGAGAAACTGAGGAGTGGCGAGGAAAGTGTAGAGACATGAGGCGGAGGTGTGACCTGGGCATGAGTGTTCTCTTGGTGTGCCTGTGCTGTCACTCTCCACCAGAACTCGGGAAGGAGAGGCTCAGTGGGGACAATGGGCTCTGGCCCAGGACAAGATCCCAACCCACCTGAGGTGTGGCCCACCATCAGGTCTCTGTACCCCCTTTCTAAAATGATGGCGGTAACTAGTCCCACTCGGCCTGCTGTGTCTGTGGAATTCACAGTAGATATCACCTACAGTTGTCCCAGTCACTTTCTGCCACAGTGATAAAATGCCCTGACAACTCAAAGGAGAAAGCGTCTACTTTGGCTTACAGTTTCAGGGCGCACAGTTTGCCAGTGCACAGTTTGAGGGTACAGTCCATCGTGAGCTCCTGAAGGCCAGAGAGTGAGTCCGCTGTCCACACTACCTATAGTCAGGAATCAGGGAGGGAGGAATGCCTGTGTTCATCCAGATTTCTTCTTTATGTGCAACCCATCTTTAAGATAGGTCTTCTCACCTCCATCAACCTAATCAAGGAAATCCCCGATAGGCATTCCCAGAGGCAAAGTAATGCCTGGCAGCTGTGCCTGGAGGCTTGTCAAGCTGACAGTGAACACTAGGATCACTACAGGGACACCACAGCCTCCGTACGTACTGGAACTTGCATTTCCAGGGGACCCAGGCAGTGAATGGAGTGCCATGCATAGGCTAAAGCCATGTGGGGAGGCAAAGCTGACAGGGTTTGCTGGTGGGTGGGCCTAGTGTAGGGAGTAAGGAAGAGGTCAGATGGTTTGGAAGAATCAGGATTGAATAGCTGGGTGGAGGTACCACAAAAGAGCCAAGAGAGGAAAACCAACCCCCCTCCTGACCCCACCCCCCAAAATGAAGGAATCCAGATACAGCAGCTCTGCTCTATAGCATACAAGGGAAACCTTATCAGATGTTAGGGGCATGAAGTCATGTGTGGAAATTCCTGGCACATCCTAGGTTGATATTGTCAGCCTCACAGTGTGTAGAACAGTGGTTTTCAACATGTGAGTCATGACTCCTTTGGGGGTGGGGCCAAACGACCCTTTCACAGGGGTCACATATCAGATATTCTTCAAATCAGATACTTACATTATGATTCATGACAGTAGCGGAGTTACAGTTATGAAGTAGCCAGGATCTACACTAAAGGTCACAGCATTGGGAAGATTGAGAACCACTGACCTGGAATGTCCTAGAGGACAACTCTCTGAGCATGTCTGTGATGGAATTTCCGGGTTGGGCTCATTGAGGTGGGAGACCCACAATGCACATGGGCAGCATCATCACACAGGCTGCGGTCCCTGAGTGAGGATGTGACTGAGCACCAGCACCCATTTCTCCCTGCTTTTCTGTGGATGCAACGTGACCAGTCACCTGGCTGCTCCAGAGCCTTGAGTTGCTTTTGTCAAGCATTTTGTCAGAACTGTGAAGGGGCAGAGGAACATCTGCATAGGGGCTTGGTACAGGCACACACTGCCCCACAGCTGCCCTGGAATTGGATTGGGCTGTGATTGGGCACTGCTCATCTTCTTGTTTCCATTTGTTCCCCTCGGCAGACTTGGACTCCTGAGGTCTGTTTTTTTTTTTTTTAATATTTATTTATTATTGTTATGTATTGAGTGTTCTTCTTCCTGCATGAACCCCTGTAGGCCAGATCACATTACAGATGGTTGTGAGCCACCATGTAGTTGCTGGGAATTGAACTCAAGACCTTTGGAAGAGCAGGCAGCGCTCTTAACCACTGAGCCATCTCTCCAGCCCTCTGAGCTCTGTTTTAACTGATGACTAAACCAGGGTCTGCCTGTGCTGAGGCCACACAGAAGGGCCGCAGGATGGAGGGCTGGCACTCTAAGTTCGTATATGAGTTTTGTTTACCAGTGAGGGATGTGAGACCTGAGAGATGACACAGTTAGATGTGGCGGCTAGGGTGAGATCCAGTAGGTTCTGTAAAAATGGTACGATAGCGTGCCCGTCCTCAACTTAGGGGGGGGGCAGAGGCCTGGGACTGGGTAAGGGATGAAAGGGCACCCTGATGATAGCAGTCCTTGGTGAAGACAACGCAGAACAAACAGGGAACAATGTTAGGCCAACCTATGTACAGTCTGTTTTTAGGACTCTTTTACATCTATGTTGGGTTCATGTCCTTTTTTTTTTTTTTGATCCAGGGCCTCTTACTGCTCTATCAGTCTTTGGCCCTGATGGCCCCCTAGTGACCTGATCTATCTTCTCTTATCCCAAAAAATGTCTCAGAAAGCTGTCCTAGGCTACGGTACCATCTGTCTTGGAGGCAGGAGGTAACACTGTTCTGGAGTGGCGCCCATCTTCACAGACACCCCCAGAGGGCTGGGCAGTTGAGGGGATATGTCCCATCCATGTTGTCACTGGTTGCAGCTTGAGGGATTGTTTTAACCTTTGAGGAATCTCAACTCAGGTAAAAACAGACCCTTGGCTTCCACAGAGAAGAGCTTTAGGATGATCCTATATGAAGCAGCCGGGAGACTTATTTTTTTCCTGTGTCACCCTGGCTGGCCTGGAACTTCCTGCCGTGATAGCCACTCTGTAAAACATGATGCCAACTGTGGAGATGGACGCTTCAGTGCAAAGTAAAAGACGTAAAGGCTGGGGAGTGTGTTAGTTACCGTTCTGCTGCGATGATGTAAGCACCACAGCGAAGGCACCTTAGAAGAAAGAGTGTAATATGGCTTTCAGTTCCTGAAGGAGGAGTCCCGTGTGACGGGGAGGCGACGTAGCATGCAGGCATGGCAGCTGGAGCAGGAAGCTGAGAGCTTACATCCTCAACGGAAAGCACAAGTAGAAAGAAGGAGGAGGTTAGGAAGCGCGCAAGAGATAGAGATAGAGATAGATAGATAGATAGATAGATAGAGAGAGAGAGAGAGAGAGAGAGTGCCTACAAACCAGAAGTAAGCGAAGCCTTGTGCTCTCAAGGCCCATCCCTTAGTGACATATTTTCTCCAGCAAGGCTGTACCTCCTAAGCCATCCCTGAACAGTGGTAACTAACCGGTGACCAAGTGTTCAAGTACTCAAGCCTATGAGGACATCTCCTGGAAGCCACCACATGGAGCGACACTGTCCATCAATTCCAGCATTCTGCTGAGCCACTGCAAGCACTGAGGCTGTGGGCAGAAGCAGACACAGAGTACCTGTTAGCAGGAAATCGATAAGGCTAAGCCAGATAAGAAGCAGTGGGCTATCAGCGTAAGCAAAAAGAGGATGGCAAACAGCAATCACTCTTGGAGTGTCCACAGAGCCCAGAACTGAAGCAAGGCTGGTTACATTTGCAGTTTGTTAAGTTCAAGTGTTAAAAATTTTATGTGTAAAAACAGCTTTACAAGCTTTCTGTGGGGACTGGGGCCTAGCACACTCAGCAGAATGCTTGTTTTGCGAGCCTGAGGGCCTGAGTTGATATCCTAGAACCCATGGTGTAAAACCGAGGAGTGGTTTGTTGTCCAGCACTGAACCTGGGGCCCACTGGCCATGCAACCTAACCTACTTACCAATTCCTAGGCCAGTGAGAGATTTTGTCTCAAAACTGGTGGAATCTGAGGAATGGCACTCATGGTTGGCCAAGAAGTCAACCATGACAGTAAAGTGCAAGAGAAAAAGAAATCCATCAGAAAAAGCAAAACAAACAGAAAGCACAAAGTACTGTGAGGTAAGGGGCTGAAACAGATCAGTGGCCACGTGACCATGGTGGCCAAGCTTTCCCGATTGAGACAGAAAACAACTAACAGTAGAATTAAGAGAACAACTCAGTTTTAGATTGTTTACAGAACCACACCCAAAACACAAACAACCAAACAAACCTCTGAACTTTAACATGAAAACAACCCCCTGGGAAACAAAAACAAAAGTATTAGGAAGAGAAAAACTTATAATTGAAAAAGAGAGGCAAAAAGAACTCACCAGAGCATCCTAGCTTGCACACAACTAAAAAACAGCTTCATGGAGACACTAGGAGAATGCCATCATCTCTCAGGTGAAGCCTACCAAAGCGCTGTAAGGACACACAGGCAATTTGGATTAAGTTGATTGGAGAATTGTGTAGCACAGCCATAAAAGAAAACACACCAAGCTCGGTAACGTGTGGGATTTCAACAATAAATTGATCTACTAGACAAAATGCCAACCTCAATGAATTGCAAAGATGTTAGACCGTGCAAACGAGCCAGAAATCAGGGAACAGATCATTCCTACACTATCCTAAAGAACACGGGAGAATGTTTCCTGGCTCATTTTGTAAGGCTAGTGTAACCTTGTTATTTAAAAAAAAAAAAGATGTAATTAGAAAAAAATTACAGGTCAACTACACTTGTTAACATAAATGAATGAATGTGAAACAAACTCCACTAATGAATAAATAAAATAATGTATTATGACTGGTTTGCTCCTCAGAAAGCCCTATGAATTAACATTATAAAACACAAGCCTAGACATATCTAAGAAGAGAGAGCCACAATTGAGAAAATGCTTTTGTCTGTGAGACATTTTCTAAATTAGTGATTTTAAGTGGGAGGGGCCAGCCCGTAGTGGGTGGTGCCATCTCTGGGCAGGTGGTCCTGGGATGTATAAGAAAGCTGAGCAAGCCAGTAAGCAGCATCCTCCATGGCCTGTTTCCTGTCCTGAATTCCCTCAGTGTTGGACTATTTGTTACATGGAAATATAAGTAAAAGAAACCCTTTCCTCCTCAAGTTGATTTTGGCCATGGTGCCTAACCCTAACCCTAACCCTAACCCTAATCCCTAACTAAGACAAAAGGCAAAATTGATAATTTTACTACAGATGTAAAGCAAACATTTAACACCTTAGGAACAGAGGTCACGCCTTGAAGTCAGTGAATATGGGTTTTAAGCATGTAGGGAAATGTCATACCTAACATTTGCATAATTTGTTTAAAATCGAAGACAAGTGGTTTGCTCATCATTGTGCCTGAAGTGTTAAGCCTGTGTAGTAGGAGTAGGAAGATTAGAAAGGAAGGAGCATGTTTTACTATTTGTAGACTGTATGATTAATGTATAGAAAAGTCTAGAAGATTCTTCAGACTGTTTTAGTTGAGGGAAGAGCTCAGTCTGACACAGATAGATAGAAGAGAATGTTGATACTGTATTCAAGGCAACAACATAAACATTTTAAATGTAAAGTTCTGAAAGATGTAGCTCCTAATGATACTCAGTACTATAATATTCTTAGGAAACATTAGGAAAATGTGGATGAGATGTGTACAGAGGTGGCTCCGCCTGGTCAGTGTACTGCAAACAGGGGCTGCCAGTTCACAGACCATGCCAAGTGGCTCACACAGTGGCAGCTCTGCCTCCTTATAGAAAGTTCTAAGACATTGCTGAAAAACTGAAAGTAAAAATGAATTAGCAGGGAGTTTTATTATACTTATCAACAACAAGCATCAATATAAAGAGGTTAGTTCTTCCAAAATTAAGTTGTAAATTCATTCTTAGTCAAATTAAAGTTTAACAAGGCATTATTTCATGGCATGTGATGAAATGATGATTTCAAAATCTATAGAGAGTTAAAGGCTAAGGAAACGACCAAAATTGTGAATAATTGATGGGGAATAGTGATCCTGTCAATATGTTAGAATTCTATAAAGCTTGGGATTAAGACTCTGTGATATTGACCCAATAAAAGAATTAAGAGAGTCCATAAGTAGATTTGGGTATGTATGCAAATAATGCTTAATTGGTTGGTATGGAAACAGCGGGGTATGGAAACATATATATATGTTACAGAGATAAGCACTTATCCTTGACAGGGAAAAAAAACAAGTGTATGACTGCACTGGTTAGTTTTGTATCAAGTTTCAACTTGATACAAACTAGAGTCACCCAAGAAGAGAGAACATCAATTCAGGAATTTCCTTCCAGCAGCTTGGTGTGTGGGCATGTCCGTGGGGCATTTTCTTAATTGCTAATTGATCTGGGATGCTCATCCCACTGTGGTGATGCCAGCTCTGGGCAGGTAGTTCTGGGTTGTATGAGCAAGGAGGCTGAGCAAACCGTGGAAAGAACAAGCAGCATTCCTCCATGGCTCCTGCTTTTGCTTGAGTCCTGCCTCAGCGATGGGCTGTAACTTGCACACTCTCTCTGCCTCCAGCTTGTTTGGAGTCACAGTCAAGCTTTGTTTTAGTCACAGCAAACAGAAGTTAATCCTAAACAGGTACAGTAAAACTTTTTAGAATATTGGACAGTGTCTTATGATCTCATTATAAGCAATTTATTGTCAAAGAACACAAAAAGAGAAAACACAAAGAAAAAGATGAATTTATCTTTAATCATAAAACATTTAATAACTGTGTTTGTAAAAGGCACCAAAGCAGTATAAAGCAAAACTGTATTATTAATAAATAAATTAAGTAGCCACTATCTGAAGAATTCCTCCAAATCACAAAGGGAAAGACAACACAATAGAAAGCGTGCAGAGGCAGGAAGGCAAACACTGTGAACGAGGCATCCAAACAAAGAGAAATATCAAGAGAATAACATGGCGAAAGGTATTCTAGACGTCCCTAATAAGGCCGACGGTCCTAAGATCACACAGTGTTCACTGGGCTGACAGTAAGTTCTATAGCTGTAGATTACCTCAGGAGTCTGCTGTGAGGAGCCCGCGGATGAATGTGAGCATCCCTGCCAGTCTGGAGGATGGAGAAGAGGCAGGAAGCATCAGTGCAGAACGTGCATGTGGCTACATGCACATAGTCGGTCCGGTGTCACAGTAGAAACCACTGGTCTCACCCAAGGCTTTCAGTGAAAGCTCTCCTGAGACACAGGAATTCTGGCTTATAAATCCTAAAGCAAGTATGACATTTATTTTATAAGTCATTTTCTGCTGTGTAGCTCTCAAATTATTGGAAGAAGGAAAATCGTTATGGAACAATAGAAGGTTCAACGGCAGGTGAGAGAATCTACATTCATTAACGAGCTCCACTCTTAATGCACTTGATGACTATGGGATGTGCCACTCAGGTACCTCATGGGCATCTTAAGCTAAGCCACTCGTGACCGGAACTATTCTTCCTCCAACTTGCTTGGTCTACAGCTTTCCCAGCTCCACTATACGCTCCCAAGTGCTCAAGCAAAGACCCTTGGGGCTATGGTGAGTGCATCCATGCTTGTATTCCACTTCTGTTTGGGGGAGTCATCACTGAACTTCGGAAGAGATTTCAAACCTATGTTCCTTGCACTGCTGTAGCAGGAGTCATGGTGTCTCGCTTGGTCTCAGCCATCCCTACCCACATATCTCCATATACAGCAGTCATAGGGCCTTCAGAAGAGAGCCTGGAGGGGCTATTTCTCACTCTAGCCCTCCCAGGGCTCCCAGCCACTGTGTGTGTGTGTTACATATGTGTGTTGCATATGTGTATGACATATATGTCCCTATGTCTACATGTGTTGGACATATGCATATATGGGTACGTGTGCATGTGGATGCCCATGCATGTGGAAGCCTGAGCTGATGCTGGCAATCACCCTTAATAGCTCTCCCACATCGCTCATTGAATCAGGATCTTTCAATCAAACCCAGAGCTTGCTGATTTGGCTAGCCTGGCTGGCCAGCTTGGCCTGAGGATCCCTTGTCTGCACCTTCTTTCTGAGTCTGGGATTAGGAGTGGGCAGCCATGCCAGTCCAGTACTTATGTAGGTTCTGGGGATCTACACACTGGTCCTCATGTTTGCAGGAGCCCAGCCCTCAACTAACTCTCAATACAAGGTCAATGGACAAGGACAGGGCCACAGTGGGAATGGAAACCCTTAACAGCTGTGGGACAAGGATGAAGGCCTCGGGTCACGTGCATGGATGGGGCCACCTCCAGGAATCAAGCATATTTTGCTGGATGCTTGCTGACAGCGACATTGAAAGCATTCTTGCTGCACAAAGTATGGAGCAACAGCCTAGCTCTTGGAGCCTCCTGTGCTGAGAACAAGGCCTCATTCAGGAAGCAGCATTTTCTCCAGTGAGAGCGAGGATGAGACAGATGCCGGTGGTGATGCTTACAGCCAGCCACTCTACAGTGTAATTGAAGCCCTGCCATGACTCTCTTGGCAATACCATACAATTATTCTCTACATATGTGAGCTGCAGTGAGTCTGGGCCCAGAGATTCAGGGATGCAATCTCTCCCATATAAGGGTGCGATTAATTTATTGTCTTGTCTACCAGACACTAGAGCCCATGCTCCCTCTAATTGTGTTAATCAGAAGTCACATTCAAAATCCATTCCCTTCTCCCACTTGTCATAGTCACGTTCAGGGTAGGCTGAGACTGCTAGCTGGATTATCAACCCCTCACACAGATGGACTGAAACGCGCTGCTAAGGGCTCCCAAAGGGTCAATGAATTTTGCATTTTCTCAGGGAAAGTTTTCTGAGGATCATAAAGTAAGGTTGCATCAGTTCTGGGAGCCTCCCGAGGATATCCTGTCTGAGCTAGGGTTGAAGTTTTTCACTACCCTTGCAAACAGGACCCACTCAGCCAGGGACTCCTACCTCCCCAGTCTCCATAGAGATGGGGGCTCATTTTCTAAGAGACTTCTTGACTCCTGGTGTTTGGCAAAAACGTAATGGTCTCCCTAGCAAGACAGCCTGCCCTTGACTTTGCAGGTGCTCTCAATGGAGACAGCCTTTGCTCAGGAAGCCTGCTTGTGAGAGACCGCTGCTCTCATAGTCTCCCTCTGGCCTTACCTCCCATCCTCCTCAGAAGCACATGGATGCTTAGAGAAGTGGTTACTCAGGGCTTCCCCTGCCTGCAGAGCTCCTCTTTGCAGAATGGGGCCCCTCTCCTCACCCCTCATGAACACTAGTCCCCAAGGAGGCTGCTTTGGAAACATCTCATGTGGTATGCATAGGGACAGACGGTTCCAAGACAGTCTGTGGGGCCAGTTCTATCCATGAGGCCACCTAACATGGGTGACACGGAGAGGACAAAGTCCTGTGTTTCTGTGTGCCACAGCAAAAAGTTAGCTTTGCAGGCTTGGGCGAAGGCTCAGAGGCAGGAGATGAGGTGAGAGGTTCCCAAGAAAGACCACGTACCAGCGGCTCTGATCTACTGCCCCCAGGAGTTAGTCTGAAACAATCACATTCAGGGTAGGCTCATATGAACCAAGACAGGCAGAGGGCTGAGGATAGACATGGGTGAAACCAGAAGGAACCACCCTGGTTGTTTCACCAGGCTTCATTCCCACACTGTCTGGGAGAGTCCTCAGGACTCCCTGGCTGGGATGGTGAGCAAGGCACGTAGTCAAATACAGAAGTACATGTGGCCTGCCCAGAGGATAGGAGATGCACTTGGTAGGGCTTGGGGTGGGGGTGGGGGTGGGGTATTGAACTGGGCCAATGGAGCCTAGTGGTTAGTTACAACTGTTGACTAGCTAGCATCATCAAGAAAGAGAGTCTTAATGAGGGATTACAGAAATCAGGTTGTCTCTATGTGTGTGTGTGTGTGTGGGGGCCCATCCCAAATGTGTAAGAGCGAAGAAAGCTAGCTGAGCATTAAGAACAAGCAAGCAAACAAGCAAGCGTGGTGAATTTATTCTCTCTGCTCCTGGCTGTGGACATGATCCTTTGGGTTCCTGCTTTGACTTCTCCACAGTAATGAACTAAGACAAAGAAACCCTTTCCTCCTTACGGCACTTTTGGTCAGAGTATTTTCTCACAGCGCAGCCGTGAACGCAGGACAGAGTTCAAGGCTCCCTGGTGGACGGCCTGGCTGAGATGGCCCCTGGGGGGCACTTGGGTGAAGACAGCTGCCTCTTCTTTTTCCTACCCTGCCTGTAAGAATGGACTGTTCCTTGTAGACTCTTCTTCCAGCCAGGTGACAGTGTCTATAGGGACCTTTTGGAGTCTTCCCAGTGGCAAATAAGAGTGCCCTAATATATTGCCATGTGGTCTGAGCCTGGGCGGAGCTCTGACGGGAGCTCTGTGAAGGAACTGTGGAACCATAGCTGACTTGACCACTAGTTAGCTAATTCGTGCTCTGTATCAGCCACTTTTCCTGTTGTGTAATAAAATGCCCTGACAAAAGCAACTTAGGGGAAAAGGTGCTTACCCCAGCTCACTGTCTGAGGATAAAGTCCACATGATGGGGAGGTCCTGAAGGCAGGAGAGTGAGCCAGCTTGTCACATTACATCACAGCCAGGAAGAGGAGAAAGGAATGCTCGCTCTCTCTCTGTTGTATTTAGCCCAGGAATCCAGCCCATGGAATGGCACACACACACACACACACACACACACACACACACACACACCACACACAATTAGTGTGTGTTGACCTTCCTCACTTAGGCTAGTATAGAAACTCCCACCCCATAGGCTGCCCAGAGGCTTCTGGGTGAGTTTAGATCTTGTCAAAGTCACAGTGTTAGTATGCTCAGACACAGACTGATTTGCCTGTCTCTGCTGGCCACTGGATATGAACACTGGACTCATATCACCTTTGTCCCCCATGCCTGGCAGCGGAGGGCTGCATGTGGTCACAAAGCAGACATGGCCCTGCAGGCTTTAAGATGTGGGGTACAGAGTGCCACAGACAGCCTCCCAGACATCTCAGAGGCTGACGTGTGTCTCCTCTCACTGCTGGGAGGGGCATAAAGCCTGCTGGCTCCCCGAGTGTGGATCCCTGCAAAGCTCTTCAATGGCTCCCATGGCAGTGCAATGCCTCACAGGTCATAAGGGCCCTGGTACCCATATCCCCTGCCTGCCAGCGCCTGGTCCAGGCCCTGCTGACTTTGAGTCTGAGTTGGATTTTGTCTGGCCAGTTTTAGCCAGGTTGCTGATTAGGGCCAGGTCTACCCACCCCAAGGACAAGAACAAACACACTGTTCTTATAGGAACTAGATCAGAAGGCACCATGGCGTGTGCCAGAATTTCCTTATCTCTCTACACCAGACATTTTTTACAGAAAAACTGGAAATGTTTTTCACCCATCAAACCACTAGGACATGGTCTGGGGAGGCCTTTTGCTGATGCCTTGGCATATTTCTGAGGGTTTAGTCTTGAGTCTAATTTTTGTTGCGCTGAGAATGTGGCTTCGACAAGATCCATGGCTAGGGTGACCTTGGGTCACAGCATTACCGCCTGTTTGGAGACCCCATGTGTACCCGCTGTGAAGATCGTGTGAGCACCCCCCTGTGTTCAGATTCTGGCTCTTCTACTCCTGCCCGTGGCTCTGCTGTCCCTGGGGTAAAAGCAAGAGGCTGAATTCAGCTCATGCAGAGCGGAGTCTCCATGAGGATACAGTTTGCCAAGCCTGTGCATTCAGAAAAGAAGAGGGGCATCTCAGGAAGTCTGCAGACAGTCACTGGGCAACATGGCCAGCATGAAGCCAGCCTCTTTTTCAAGCCTGGACAGGGGACTGTGACAGTTTGGAACTGTTTCGACCCCACAAGGCCTAATTATTTGGCTTCTACCTATAAGGGAGACCTTGACTGAGCAAGCATGTGGCATAATCTACACAGGGTATGAGAGCCATGACACAGCGTCACAGCTAGCATCCTTCTCAGCCAGCATCCTTCTCAGCCTGATCTCAGAGCCCAGCTTCTGTGCTTTGGGCCAAGGATTTTTGTTGTTATTGTTTCTGGGATGTCAGGACCCTTCAGAACACAGCTGTCCCATCACTGTTTCCTAGGTCAGCATGGCACCGCAAGTGACTCTTTCCAGCACTAGTAATTTTGCATAAATTTCCAACCCACTTGCCGCCTAAGTGGAGTGCTTAGGAGGAGATGCCTCCCTGAACCACTTTACCAGGGGAGTCTCAAGACTCAGAAGCTTGCTCCCTTCTGGGGGCTTCTCAGTTTCATTTATCTCCTAGGTCTTAAGAACCTCCCTTGTTTCCACTGGGTTGGCAGAGGGCAGCTACACAACAGTTCCCCTTGGCAGAAGCAACACCTGAGGCCCAGGGAGGAGGAAGACCAGGCCATTCCTAGACGACATGGCAGCTACTTTGAGTTCTGTCCCTTTTTTTCCTCTTTATCTCATTTCTGCCCAGGGTGCTGATGGGCTATGGGGAGGGACCAGACTTCCCAGGCAGCCCCCCCTTCCAACCCTGACCCCAACTCCCGCCTCCTGCCTCTGGTGGTTTGCAGGCAGCCCCTCTCACTCTGGGAAAGAGCATCGAGTGTAAATTTGGGCTGGGAATGCAGCTCAGAGGTGATGTGTGTGCTTGCTTAGCACACGCAGCCTCTGAGGTCCATCCTTAGCCTCAACCTCAAGAGCATAACACCCTTGTCTGCAGCTCCTAGATCGAGCACAGACCGAGTGGGTTCGTCCACCTGGATGACTTTCTAAAGCAGCCCTCAGTTTATCTAAGTGGCCTCCTGTAACTGGCTTTGCAGTCTGTGTCTGTACCAGGCTCTCCTATGGAGACAGAGCGACAGTGGTGGGTTCTAGGCTTGGGAGCTCAGCTTCCTCACTCCCAGCTCCCTACATGTCTAGGATGGAACAGCAAAGTCCTTCCCGATGGCAAAGCAGTGTGGTTGGTCCAGCTGGATACTGGCCTCTGCTGCTGACTCTTTCTTGATCTCCAGTAACGACTATGGTCTTCCCAGGCCATCGCAGCCCCACTTCCTTCTTGGCATCCCTCTCCCAGATGACTGGACTTGAGAACCATCTCCGCCTCTCTGTAGGCAGAGCAACCACAGAGAGGATCAGATTGCCTCTCTCACCCTCTTTCCTCCCTTTGTGGGAAAGGCTGGGAAATCCTGCTTCTGGAGCCCTCAGTTTGCTCCCTTAAGCCAACAGCTAGTTCTCAGGGGTCTGTTGAGAAAGGAGGTACAGGAGAGCTGTGTGTGTGTGTGTGTGTGTGTGTGTGTGTGTGTGTGAGAGAGAGAGAGAGAGAGAGAGAGAGAGAGAGAGAGAGAGAGAGAGAAACAGAGACAGAGACAGAGAGACAGAGTGAGACAGAGACCGAGACACAGAGACAGAGAGAGAGAGACAGAGAGAGAGAGACAGAGAGAGTTGGGAGGTAGATTTCAATAGTAAGTCTTTGTCTCTTCTGGAAAGCTGAAAGTTTTTACCACTGTTAATCTAGTGCTCGTGGCCTTGTGACTTTCTGAAGACCATAGTGTCTAGTCCTGAGCTGTCACAGCGAGGTCATTTGGGGCTGAAATGTTTTTATCTCTTGGTACCAGACCCTTAAGCTTGGAAATCCCCAGTTTAACTTAAAAAAATTTTTTTTTGATTTCCTTCCTTTTGTTTTCAGGTATTTCTGAAGGGAGTCCCTGAAACTCTCATCATTTGCATATTCATTTGCATATCCACACTTCTTGGGTCAGGGCAGAAGAACAGACCTAGGGAGGAAGGTCTGAGTGTGCTGACTGCTGGAGAAGCGAATCAGGATTGTGTCAACAGGAGGCGGTGGGCTTCAGGCAGAGTCTGTGGCAGGGCCCCAGCTGATCCAGCCGAGAATGCACTACCTAACTTCAGAAGGTCCCTACTAATGCAAGGTGGGAGCCGTTTGCACTCCTTTAGCCCACAGTCATCCATGAGCACCTCTCAGGGGCTCTGGAACCCCAATATTTCTGCCTCCTGTGTGGATACAAAGAAGCTGCGCATGGTGGCATGTGTGATTGTATTCCCAGTGCTGGGGAGGCAGAGACAGGCAGATCCCTGGGGTTACCTGGCCAGCCAACCTGGTATACCAGGTGAGTTCCAGTACAGTGAGAGGCTCTGTCTCCAAAATCAAGGTGGATGGTGCCTGAGGGAGGACACCCAAGGTTGTACTCTGACCTGCACACATATGTGTATACATTTGCATCACACACACACACACACACACACACACACACACACACACTCACACACACACACATACTCACACACACACATACACACACACACATACACACACACACATACTCACACACACATACACACACACACATACTCACACACGCACTCACACACGCACATACACACACACACATACACACACATATACTCACACACACACATACACACACACACACACACACACACACACATACACGGAAGGAAGGGAAGGAGGGAGGAAGGAAGGAAGGAAGGAAGGAAGGAAGGAAGGAAGGAAGGAAGGAAGGAAGGAAGGAAGGAGAGATGGAAAAGTACTGGAGTTAATATGCTGCTGGTCTGGGGAAGGGACAGAAAGAGCCCAAGGACAGAGAAGTTAAAGAGGACACTGTCAATCCCACCAAATGAGGAGTAGAGACCATCAGCCTAAGTTTTTCAGTTGAATTAAGCATGCTTTATTTTCTATCACACAGAGCTATCTCCATAAAGCAGGGTTCTAGAAAATAGCAGTGAACATAGGAGACAATGAGGTTTATGTGCCACTCCCCCCCCTCCAAAAAACCCTGCAAGACTAGGGGTTTTTCAAGGGTTAGGGAATTTCCAGAGGAATTTGGTTATGTAGAACTTGGCTGAACATTTCAAAAAAAATTTTTTTGGCAGAATGTATTATCTTATTAGAGTGGAGGTCAGGGTTTAGGGTATGGAACATGTCAAATTCCAGAAAATAGATCAAAGCCAAGTTCTACAGACAATAGGAATGAACTTACTTTGTTTGCCTTGTAGTAAGATGGCTCTGATGGAGCCAGCCTGGCCCATGAACTGGCGACCACTGTGTGCTGTCACTGCATGTAGGTCCCCTGTTTAAAAAACAGCTTTCTGTACACAGATTTCTTAACTCTTTGTCTTCCCTGTGTTGTTCTTTGAGGTGTCTAGGTGTGTTTGTTGGTGATTTCTGTTGTCTTACAGCCGTGGCTCTCCTTTACAGATGTCCTTTGTGTTTGTTGAATCTCCTCTCCCGAAGTGTTCTTTCTTTTTTGGTTCATGGTTTCGACAGTGTCAGACCTCAGAGGTTGTCACAGGATGGAGGGTGGAGGGGGCGGTTCTTTGTGTTTCTTCTGTGTGCTTTCTCTTTGTCAGGAAGGGAGTTTCCTCAGATAGCTAACCCAAGAGCCGGGGACAGACAGCACTGACTGGGGACCGTTGAGTGTGTGGGTTGGGTGTGTTGGCATCTCTCTGTCATTGCAACAAAGAAGAGCTTCATTTTCACTCTCAGTTTTGTAGGTTCTACTCTATAATCAATGAGTCAGCACCGTAGCAGAACAAAGCTTCTTCCCGTGTGACTAGCATCCAAAGGTGACAGGAAGGGCAGGGGGGATGGCTCAGTGGGCAAAGCTCTTGCCTTGCAAGCACGAGCAATACACACTTTAACGTCAGTTGCCAGAGCCCATTTCAAAACTGCCAGGCATGGTGGGACTCACCTGTAATCCCTGTGCTACCGGAAGTGAAGGCAGGTGAATCCTCGGGGCTAACTCCCTTCTGACAGAGACCAGCAGGCAAGCTCCAGGTCTCAGCGAGACACCCTCAAAACTAAGGGGGTCAATGTTCCTGAAAAAATGAGGCCAAGGTTGTCCTCTATGTCCCACAAATAGGTGTATGTGTATGCATGAGGACTAGCACTTGCATACGCACCCCGCAACAAAACAACAACAACAACAACAACAGCAACAACAACAACAAGAAGAAGGAGTGACAGGAAGAGTAATGGCTAGGGTACCACCAATCCTATAAACGGCATTTTCTGAATGACCACTGATGAAGAGATCTAGAATGAGTTAAAATTTCTGGTGCACTTGTAGCTATGTCGCACATGTCCCACGTCGCTTCTGTAATTTTGCTTACTTCCTGCATCGGCTAACACTCCCCCAACCCCTGTACCCCATGTGCATGCTTAAATGGACAGTTGCAAAATAATTGTTCCAATCTTATCGTGTCTCCTTCTGGAAAATATGTTCAATCATGGTCCTTAGTCACCAATGACAGAAAAGGGTAAAAAAAAAATGATGCTGTACAGTCTACAAATACTGTGAAAAACTATGGGTCACATCCCAACTTCTCAGAGTGTTAGCTCAAATGGGCCTGCCCGCTGGGCATGCTGGCATCATGAAAGATGAATTCTCCAGCTCTCTGAATTCGATTTGTTTTCCTGAAGGTCTGATTTCTGCAACACATAACACACACACACTACCCCCTTTTGCCTTCACTTTTCAAATCCTCACTAGTGTCATCCAGAGGACCAAGCCAAGATCAAGCCTTTAGGGGACAGATAAGATCCAAATTCCAGGACTGTGCACAGTTGGGCAATAGGACAGTTTTAAAAATAGCTCAGGGCTTCCCTGTGCCGTGCCTGGTCTAAGACTCTCAGATTCAATAGCCTGAGACGCTCTGGCTTCTTCTGGAGGAGATGCCAGGCACTTCCCTCTCTAAGATGCAGAGTGGAAGGGGAGGGAACCTTGGCATCTTGGTCCAGACATCTCCAGTGTATGATGGGCTGACTGTACAGAGGTGCAAAAATGATACAGGGTCAGAAGAATACATAATTTGAACGCTGAATTTTGATGTCTTCCCAGCTAGAGGCAGGAACACAATCCTCTTTCATGATGCTTGGTAATGAGGTGGCTCCATGGTGGGCTACTCTGCTAGGAGAGAGTACCAGAGGTGCATTAGGCCCATTTCTGCGTATATGTTCAGCTTGCAGTGGACTTGGGGGAGACAATATTCATTGCTACTTAAAGAGTACCTGTAGGGGCCATCTTGTGGTACTCAGTCTTGATTGTCAACTTGGTGATGTTTAGAGTCGCCAGAGGAAAACAAACCTCTGGACACGTCTATATGGGTCTCTGTAGACTTGGTTGAGTTGGGAAGAGCCACCTTCAATGTAGGTGGTACCATACTTAAGCCAGAGTCCCAGACCAAATAACAAATAAGACACGAGAGCCAATCACCAGCATCCCTCTGGCTCTGTGTTCAGTGTGACCAGTTGCCTCTTGCTCTGCTACTGTGCATGTCCAGCCGTGATGCACATTTAAACTGTGACCAAATAAACTCTTTCTTCCTTAAATCATTTTTTGTCACATATTTTGTCATTGCACCTTGAAAAGCAACCAATACATGCACACACGCACGGCATCTCTTAGTTTCAACACCCTGTGTGTTTGTTACTGCTGCCCCCTCTTACAATGAAGAATCATGGATGTGCATGAGAACAGCTCTAGTTTTTGTCCTTATAGAGCCACAAAGGGGAAAAGTAGGTCTTCACATGACACCTGAAATTCTGGCTCATCTTGGGGCTTTGGGTCCAACTTAGAGGAGACGTAGCAGGTAAACATGGGTGTTTATGGTTGGGATTTTAGTAAATTGTTAAGCCTGTAGAATGTTCTTAAACACTTCACTCAATTTTTCTATGTGGGCCATAAAGTTGATTATCTGTTCTCAGACAAAGACATACCAAAGAGGGGAAACTTTTAAAAAACTATGGCATTTGCTGGAGCCTGCACAGCTTATATTAAAAGGAGACACGTCTCGATGGTGCTTTGTTTTTTTACTGGGCTAATATCAGGGACATATGATCAGATACTATTAAATCAAATGCACTGTGAGCCCTATAAAATATTTGACATTTCTAATTATGCTGTTATGAACAAAATGACAATATAGGGGCAACCTAGGGTGATTGCAATTAGATGGGCACGGAGTGGGATTTTGTGGCCCAGCTTGAAGGAGGAAATCTCATTTGATTCAGGCGCATTTTGGTTTTAACACCATGATTGCAGGGCTCTGTGGTCAGGACAGTGTACATTATCCATAAGTCATGACAGCTACAGAGGGAGCTGGAGCTCCAGGACAGAGATGCTGTGTTGAGTGACGGCCTAGAATGGTGGCTGTACCAGCCATGGGGCCCTGAAAATCCAGGTGTTGGCTGATGTGCTATGTGGGTGATGAGGATAGTCTTTCATGGACTTGAACCCAGCAGGATGATGTGTGCTATGAGCTGACCCAAAGGCTCATGGTATAATTATATAAAATGTGTGTGTGTGTGTGTGTGTGTGTGTGTGTGTGTGTGTGTGTGTGTATGTGCATGCCCATGTGTACAGGTGCCATTCCCCAGGTATCCACATTAGTTTTTTGGGCATGGTCTTTCACCTTTTACTTAGAAATGGTTGATGTGGCTTGGATGGTGAGGCAGGGAATTGTAGGGACCCACCTGTCTCTGCCTCTCCAGTGCTGGGATTACATGTGCATAACCACATGCTTGGATTCCTAAGGTGATTATGGGGGATCCATGCAAGTCCTCATGCTTTTAAAGGAAGCACTTTACTGAATGACAGATCGAATGCCTAACCAGACTTTTCAGGGTCCCAGGGAACCCAGTGCTGAAAGTACAGGTTGGATCTTTCATACTGGTCCTCACTCTACTCGTTTTCCAACCAGTAAAGGTCCCAATGCTTGCCCACCACCTCACTCACCCACTCATTTAATGCATCCATCGTTTTATGCACCCATCTCTTGATACACCCAGCTACTCATTCACACATTTAATGCATGATAACCCATGCACTCACTTGTTTGCTTGACCATTGACTCGCCCAGTTACCATCCATCTTTGTATCTATGCACACAAGCCTCCATGTTATCTATCTATGATTCTGTGTACTCACCATGCATGCAAGCATTCATCCCATGCACCTGTGCATTTATTCACATACCGATCTCCCCATTCAGTTATCCATCCATCAATCCACTCATGCATCCATGCGTGTGCACGTCATTCCGTTGACTTATCTCATGCACCCGTGCATCCATTCATTACACACACATCCACGGTCCAACCTGTATATCCAACCATCCTCCAGCATCTCAGCATCCCAGCATCCCAGGTACTATAATTGGTGCTGTGCGACAAGTAGGAGGATTAGGAAAAGCTCTGGCTCTTGAGGAGCTTACAACCTATTTACAAGTGCCTAGGTAAGAAGAGCAAAGGTAAGAGAGTTCAAGAGGGAATCCTAAGAGGAGGTTTCTGGAGTCCAAGGATGGGTGGAAAAAGGAACCCACTGAGAATTTCAGCAGGAAACTCCATGGCAAGCACCTCAGAGCAGGTGAGATTAGTGGGAGAGGAAGTGAGGCTGAATCTCCTGTTGGCTTCTCTGGCAGTGCCCACGGGGACATGTGGCTTTGGGACTGGAAAGGCAGAAATAGAGAAGTGATCTGTATCAAGACGCTTGGCAGTGTAGGTCTGTAGAGCATGGTGCTGTGGTTGGCTGGATGTTTTCCGGGCCATGGGCCCCAAGGCATCACTCTCGCTGAGCGATAATCCTTTCCTGGCAGTCCTGGAACCCCGTTCTTCCTCTCCTTTCTATCCTAGCTTCTCCCGCCCCTTCCTCCCTGCCCTAGAATCCCTGAAGTTGATAACAACCAAGGGTCAAGGGAGAAGTGAGTTTCCTGTTTGTAAATCAATAGTGTTACACAAACCATTCCTCGTGGTTTGTTCTGACTGGCAACCATTTATCTAGATAACGCATTGATTTATCGCAGCTCCACTGAGAGTTATGTGCAAAGCGAAGCGCCAGTGATTTGCTTGAACACGTTAAATGTAGGAAAGGAATGCAAAATCGGGCCTATTAGATTATTTTGGTATTAAATTCCGTGTTTACAGCCTCCCATTGTCCTCCGTCACCCTCTCTCCTACAAATCAATTTACAAGACTTTTGTTGGGAGTATTACTTAGTATCAGGAGCTGTGTGCAAATCCAGATGTGGCGATTATCCTGTTG
Organism: Acomys minous; assembly: GCF_964271855.1. Lineage (NCBI taxonomy): Eukaryota > Metazoa > Chordata > Mammalia > Rodentia > Muridae > Acomys > Acomys minous. Next base: position 58,773,271 of record NC_140495.1, read on the forward strand.
CTGGAAGGCAGGGATGCTGAGCAGGGTGCAGCTCCCTGGCTCCTGTCAGGGTAGCTGTGCTGAATGGGCCTCCTACCTCCTGCTCCGAGGACTCTGTGGCCCAGGGCAAGAGCATAGATAATGTGCACACATGAGCGACACTCTCCTATTCATTCCCATGCAGGCATGCTTGTGTGTCCATGTATATGCAGGTGCACATGTGTGTGCCCATATGTGTGGAGATCAATGGGCAACCTCAGACATTGTTCCTTAGGAGGCATGGCCCTTGGTTTTTGAGACTGGTCCTCTCACTAGGACCCAAGGCTTGCCGTGGGATAAACTGGGCTGGCTAACCAGTGAGCTCCAAGGGTCTGCTTGTCTCTACCTCTCTTTGCAGTACTACTGGAATTACCAAACAACATCGCTATACCCAGTTGTGTGGCATGAATTAGCATATGGAGTTCTCAGGTTCTCTGTGGGCGGGGCCTCACTGAGTTTCAGTCTCCACATCTGTTCAATGGGGCAAATGTTGCTCTGCACACATAACCAGGAGTTAATTACTCACGAGTCTGTAAATGGAAAACACAGCTCTGCCACTAAATGTGAGGCTCGTGGAATTCAGACCTTGTGCCAGTTTGCTAGCTCTGTGATTGCTCTCATGGATGTGTGTGTGTGTGTGCGCGCGCGCGCGTGCGTGCGTTTGTCCACATGCGTGAGCTCACATGTGCTTGATTACGACTCATTGAAAAAACATTAAAACAGGTGGAGGTTGGAAGGTCAAGAAAATATGACAATTTAGTGGATCAGGAAGAAATTCAGAAAAAGTGACAACTTTAGAAAAAGCAGCCTGTCTTTCACATGGTGTCCCCTGCTATGCTTTTAAAATGGACACACTTGCTGCACCCAGAGTCCCAGGACCAGCCATGCACAAGCGGCTCTGTTTCTCTTCACAGATGACCCCCCTGGGCTGGCCAGGCCTTGCTTGTTGCTGCAGGCACAGTGCACTTGGCACCCATGTCTCTGCCATGTCTCCTGCTGGCTCTTGCTGAGCAGCCCCACGCCACTCCTGTAGCCCTTGCCTGCCACCTGTGGCCCTCTAATGAGAGCTCTGGGTTGTCTGCTAGGACAGGCAAGAGACTGCAGTGGCAGCATTTCTTCAGCTCTTAATAAATTCTCTAAAGTCTTCCTGTAGAGAGAAGCTCAGCATGGGGGATCTCTGATGGCTGCTGTTTGGAATTGGGGAGGAGAGGCCAAGAGATGCTACGTAGACATCCTCCATCCTGCCTTCCTCCCTCAGGAGTCCGGGGTCTACATTCCTGTGGTACCTGGAAACTCCATCTTCCCTCTCTGAGCTGTGATGTATCGCCATCCCAATGGACATAGCTCACACTCCCAGATCCTCCTCTTAGCAGGTAGAACATTTATATGTGCACAAAAAGCATGTGCTTAGTGTTAGCAGGGTCCTTCTTGTTAGAGAGGTTTGCCCTTTCTTTCATGCCTCTGCCCATACACATACGTGTGCGTGCTTGCCCATGTGTGCACATGCAAGCCAGAACTTAACCTTGGATTCCACCTTTTAGGAGGCACACACCTTGCTTTTACTTTTGTTTTTGTCTTGAGACAGGTTCTGTAGCCAGAACTTGAGGCGCACTGATTCGGCTAGGCTGGTCGGCCTGCAAGACCCAGGGATTTGCTGGTCTCTCTTCCAGGACTTTGAGCTTGTGCTCCTTGCCTGGATTTTCTACGTGGGTACCAGTGATAGAACCCAGGTCCTCTACTTGCACAGCAAGCACAGCTTCAGGAGGAACTGAACTGTTTCTCTAGCTCTTCTGACCCAGAGACTTTGAGTGCTGCCTAGAGGCCACATTTCTGGGCCTGAGGGTACCAGGGAGGCAGCATCTGGCTTGCATAAGAAGGTTCTGTAGATTTTTTAAAAAAAATTATGGACCCTTCTTCTTTTAATGAGGGCAGGCAACATTTATAATCACTAATACCTGGGACAATGGCTTCCTAGGTCAAGGGGAGAGAGAATCGCAGTATCAGGCATTTGTGAGTCATTTGTTTGCTTCGGTTGCTGGGATACAGCGTGGACCATGCTGTCCCCTTGGCTCCCACTGAACGGTAGCCACATACTGCCCACCATCCCCAGAGTTGCACTAATGAGACAAGCCTGCCCTGTCTCCAAGCTAGCTCTGTGCACCAGTGAATTTCAGAGTTCTGTGAAGACACTCACGTGAGACTATGCCCTGAGGCAGTAAGAATGAAACCCTGTAGATGCATCCCAAGCCCACTGAATGAGTGTGGCCCAGGCCAAGGGCAGCACATAAGAAAGTGGTCCTCAGGCTTGGGGAATAGCTGAGAGCTTATTCCTTCCAGAAATATGTGCAGATGATCTGTCTGGGAACAGCATGTTCTGTGGTCCTGGAAACACAGGACCTTGAACTCGGCCTAGTATGGATAGAGACCACTCCCCTCCTTCTCACTTATGCACAGTTTAAGAGTGGCCATCTTGCCTGAAATGTTCTTCAATCAGAGTGTTGGCTGCTACTAGGCTTGCAGGCCTTCTGTCAGGACACACATTGCATAAAGCAACCTAATAGCCTCCGTGTGTGTGTGTGTGTGTGTGTGTGTGTGTGTGTGTGTGTGTATACACATGAGTAGGTGTGTGCATGTGAGCACATATGGAAGACAAGGACTGATGCTGGGTATCTTCTTTGCGCTTTAGCCACTTTTTTTTTTTGGTCACTCTTTTTAAACCTGGAGCTCACGGATTTGAGGCTGGTTGCCCTGGTAGCTCTCAGCATTCACCTGTCTCTGTTGTTCTCTTCTCTGAAGTGCTGACTGCCATGTTTGGCTTTTTACACCAAGGTTGGGGAACCCCAAATCATAGCCTCATGCTTGCACGACAGTTACTTTCCAATTGAGCTGTATCCCATGCCCCTTACTGTCTCTACGGCTGTGCGTATGTGATGGCTCATCTTGGTTATCAACTTGATCATATCTGGAATCAAATAAACCCCAAGCAGCTTGCCATGGCCATGAGGGATTTTCTTGATTGGGTCACTTGAGATGGGTCAGATGCACCTTAAATCTGGTCCACACTTCCTGGTGACAGCCCACACAAATGCCCCCTGAAGAAAGAAGATTTGCTCTTTGCCTGCTTGCCCTCACTCTCACTGGCAAGGTCATCCACCCTGCTGCTGAGGTGGCTCTTCACTGGCATTTGCACCTACTTCTTAGGGATTCTAGTGCATACTGAAGGCTGGGAGCCCTCAGGAATCTTCCAGGACTCCAGCACCAGATTGGGACTGCTGAGACACGCAGTCTCCTGGACCAAATAACTATTGGATCCTTAGCCTTTCCATCCAGCATTTGTTGAAATACCTCATCCACAGCTGATCAGCCACCTTAATAAATCCCCTTTAATGTGTGTGTATATAAGTTTGTATGTGTTCTATAGGTTCTGTCCCTCTAGAGAACCCTAAGAGTGTATACAGAGGCCAGTGGTCAGTCTTATGTGTCACTCCTCAGGAGCTGTACGACACATTTTGTGAGACAGGCTCTCTGCTCGGCCTGAAGCTCACTGCTTAGGCTAGGCTGGGTGGCCAGTGAGTCCTAGGACTGTGCCTGTCTCTGTCTCCTCACCCCCAGCACTAAGATCTCATGTGCAAATGACTCTTCCTCCTCCTCCTCTTCTTCTTCTTGTTTTTTGTTTTTTGTTTTGAGACAGGGTTTCTCTGTGTAGCCTTGACGATTCTGGACTTGCTTTGTAGACCAGGCTGGCTTCGAACTCACAGTGATCCACCTGTCTCTGCCTCCTAAGTGCTGAGATTAAAGGCATGTGCCACCACCGCCCTGCGACTTTTCTTTTTCTTTAATGTGGGCCCTGGGGCTTGAACCCAGATTCTCAGCTGCGTTCAGCTCATACTTTACCTGCTGAAACGCTTCTCTCTACTTCTGTGTCTCTTAAGATTACCATTCTTTCTCAAAGGGAGCCACTGGCCCCCCTCCCCCACTCTCTGTTCATCACCACTATGACTTTAAGAAGAAACTTCTCTTCCTCTTTCTTAAATGCCAAGCAGTGTTCTTGACTGGACAGGCAGGAAGCCCAATACCTGCCCACAGCTCACCAGGGGGAGCATCCCTGGTCCATCAGGGAAGGCCACTTGTGGCTGTCTTTTCAGCATCTTCCTTTTCTTCTTGATTCCAGGGCCAAGATTTAGGTGCTGCTCAATGTTGGTTAACTTGGATCTCTCCTTCCTGAGACTTCAGGTTTTCCCGTGTGTGACATGATGCCCTGTCTGCGTTCGGGCTCATAGTAGGAGGGCTGGGATCCTGGGAGGTCCCTCTGAATTGTCTGGGTCTGGCAAGGCAGTGATGAATGACCATTCCGTGGTGGTGGTCTCTGTTTTCTCGACCCAAACATTGGGATAATAAAAGTAGATACTTCAGGGGGTGATATGAGGATCTTAGGTTCTCAGACTGAGGTGACCCCTCAGATTTCTCCCCATCAGGAACTCAGCCTGTGGTTGGAAAGGCTTGTACAGGGAGAGGGCCTTTTGCACTGGGACTGGAAGATTCTTTCAAAGTCTACCATCCTCACCCTGAGACAGTTGAAGGGATATGCAGCTAACAGCAAGCATGTGAGAGCAAAGATTCTGTAGATGAAGGCCTTGGGTAGCTATCTTCCGCTATGTGGTACAGGGTGGTGTGCCTCCTCTATGAATGGGATAGGGTTGTGACAGATGCCACGTGGCTGTTGCATCCTAAATACTCATCCTTGTACTCACAGACTAGTGTAGCTCTCATCCCTCATCACAGAAACATCTCTTTGCAACTGATGGAGGTCTTTATCACAGGGCATCACTTTGAAGTTTTTTTAATGAGAAAGCGTGCTGGATTTTTTAAAAGGCCTTTTCTTCATCTATTGAAATAATCACGTGTCTTTTTGTCTTTAAGTCCATTTATGAGTTGTTGTTGTTGTTGTTGTTTTATAATACTTACTGACTTGTGTACCCTGAACCAGTCTTCATTTCCAGAATAAAAACAACTTGGTCATGGGCAAGCAACCAGACTCAGGACAAAGGACAGCAACTTGTATGGAAGAGTTGGGGGATGGAAAGATGGGGGTGGCAGGTGGGGGGGGGTGTTGTCAGGATCTCCACCAGGAGACAATGAAGGCTGCAGATCTGGACCCAGGGAGGCCTGCACAAACTGATGCACAGACCAAGGACATTGCAAGCAGGGGACCTAAATCCCCTCTTCAGATGTAGCCAATGGATAGCTCATTCTCCATGTGTGGAGTTGAGGAGGAGCAGGGGACTACCTCTGACAAGAACTCTGGTTCCTGCAATTTGAGCTCTGCCCCTTAGAGGCGAGGTTCTGTGGGACCACAGAGGAAGGGGATGCAGGCTATCCAGATGGTACCTGATAGGTTGTGGTCAGATAGTGGGAGAGGAGGGAGGGGAATATAATGGAAAAGGGAGGAAGGGAGGGAAGGAGGGTGGGAATGGGAGGATGGGGGGTTACATTTGGGATGTAATGTGAATAAATTATAATAAAAAAGAAAAATCTTTTTCAATATATATTCATATTTGGTTTGCAAATATTTTATTGAGAGTTTTTTTTAAAATCCATGTTCCTGAGGAATATTAGCCTATAGTTTTTATTTTGTTGTATCTTTAACTGGTTTGGATATTAGAGTGACAGTGGCTTCTGCTGTGATTCCATTCTGGCCTGAGTTCTTTGAGTTGGAAGGCTTCGTATTACTGTTCCAATGGCCACATTTGTTATGATAAGGTTGCTGATCTCTTTGTTTAACTTTGGTGGCTCGAAAGAACTGGGGAATTCATTCTTTGGATTTTCTAATTTAATGAAGTATACATTTTAAAAGTATCTCCTTGTAATTAATATTCTGAATTTCTTTGGTTTCCGTTGTAGTGTTTCCACGTTCACCTCTGATTCTGTTCATCTGGGCATTTCTTCCTTTCTTCTGGTTAATTGGGCCAAGGGTTTACCTCTTGGATTCAGTGACTCTTTGTACTGTTTCCTTCCATTCTATTTCATTAATTTCATCTCTGATTTAAAAAAAAATATTCCCTGATGTCTGTCTACTGGATTTGGGTTTGTTTTGTCTTTGTTTTAGCAAATTCTTGCATACGTCATTAGGTCATTCATCTGTGCCTTCTCTGGCATTTTAATGTAGGATCTTAGAGCTATACTTTTCCCTCTTAAGGCTGCTTTTAATGTGTCCCAGAGGATGTGTATTTGTGTGTGCGTGTTGTGTTTTCATTTTCATTTAATTCCAGGAAAATTTTTTGTTGGTTTCTTCTTTGATCAGTTCATCATCCAGTATTGTGTTATTTGATTTTCCTGAATTTGTGTGGTTATTAGGGATTCATTTAGTATTGATTTTAAGTTTCATTGTATTGGGGTTAGAAAGGATATATGGGGTATTGAATTATTTTCTGAATTTGTTAAGATTGTGTGTGTGTGTGTGTGTGTGTGTGTGTGTGTGTGTGTGTGTGTGTTTAGACATGGGGCCTAGTTTAGAGATGCTTCCATGGATTCTTGAGTAGACTTTACTTCCTTTGGTGTTTGAGTGGAATATTCTGTACATATCTGCTGTGTCCATTTGATGTATGATGTCAGTTTATTCTGAGGTTTCTGTTTATTTTTTATTCATATGACCCATCTATTGGAGAACTTGAGGTAGTGAAATCATCTATGCTACTGAGTTGGAGTTAACACATGTCTTTATGCCTAATAGTATGGGGGGGTTGTTTTATTTTTTATTCTGTGTAAAACTGGGTGTACTAGAATTTGGCACACATATGTTTAGGACTGTGATGTTTTCTCAGTTAATTGTTCCCTTGGTTGGAATAAAGTGTGCTGGTTTATCTCTTTGGATTTGTTTTAGCTTAAAGTCTACTTTTTTTTCTTTCATAGTGTTAGTAACCAGTTCTTGCTTCCTGGTTCCACTTGCTTGGAATAGCTGCCTCCCTCCTTCTGGTTAAGGCTGACTCTTATTTGTGAAGGTAAAATGAGTATTTTGAAGACAACAGACAGATGGAATTTGTTTCCTTTTTCAACCAACCTGTGTCTTTTGACTCGGGCTTTTGGAAGCATTAACATTTTAACCTTATTGCTGGAAGGCATGTGTTCATTGCTCTCCTTGTGCTGCTGTTGTCTTTTCCTCTTGTGTTCCTGGCTCTACTTTGTGTTTCCGTGATTGCAGTATCGATCCTCCTCTTTCCGTGGTCTCCGGGCTATGCTTGTCTCTTTAGTCTGAGGTGTTGCGTCCAGCGTTCTCGGGGGGGGGGGGGGGGCTGCTTTGGAGGGCATGGTTTCTCTTAGACTGTTTGTATCATGGAAGTTTTTCCTTTTCTTTCAGCCATGGCAGGCGGTTTGCTGGGTAGAGCAGTCGAGGTGGGCATCTGTGCAAACTGGACACTCACGGCATGTTCTGGCTAAGCACACTTCTGTTGAGACGTCAGCTGCCATTCTGATGGGGTTTCCTTTGCACGTGACTTGTGGTTTTTCTCTTGCTGACTTCAGAAACTTCTTTTTGCTCTGTATATTTAATGTTTAAACTGAAATATGTCACAGGGAACTCCTTTTCCGGTCCTGTCTCTCTGGTAGTCTGCGTGCTTCTCACATCCTCGTGGGTGTGCGTTCCTTACTTGCTGAGAGTTTTCTCCTATGGTCCTGTTAAAGATACGGTCTATTCTGTTGATCGGGGATTGCTTCCCTTGTCTATACCTATACTTTGATGATTCCATCTTTTCATGATGCCCCAAAGTTGTTGCATGTTTCTTTAGTGCTTTTTTCAAATTCCACATTCTTTATCTCCAAATCCTGACAGGCTACGAGATCCACTATATGCATGAGCCTTTCCCCTGAGTATCTTAGTTGGGTTACTGTGGTTTTTTTTAAAACTTGATCTTCACTTCATCTTGAGTTTTCTTCAATATTTTTATCCCCTTACTGAATTGTTTACTAACCCCGAATCATTGTCACCATTTCTTTCAACCATATGCATATTTGTATTTTCTTGGATATCACTCAGGCATTTATTGTTATCCTTCTTACATTCATTGATGCCTTCTAGTGTCATCTTTAAAGTCCCTAAATTCTCTATCGTTCTTTTAGGTTCTGTGTCCTGGCTTTAATCTAGGTAATTCTTACAGGAGACCCTTCACGAGGACTGTTAGGTTTGAGGGAGATATACTGTCTTGACCTTTTCTATTTACAGTTCTGGGCTATGATCCGGGCATGTGGACCTCTTTCCTTGGTGGTGTGTCAGGTGACCAGAGCTAGACTTGTGAGTATGGAATTTAACTTTTATCCATCTCCTACTTCCCTTTGTCCATTTCTGACTTGCCTTTTTCTTTATCATCTGCTTACTCTCTTCTCTAACAATTCCCACAGGGAAAAATCTCTTATCAAAAGAAAAGGTTGTTACGGCCCCTTTATGATGAAGCAGAGAGGTAAGGCCATCCCATACTGTGTTCACTCACTAGATAAAAATTATAATGAAAGGCTTTGAGTAGGGGCTTCCTTGAATTATCAAGACCCTATGAGATTTGGTAAAGAATCTCAGATCGCTCTACTGATATACAAAGTGGGATTTTATGACATTTAAAAATGATTTCTGTTTGTTAAGCACCCTGTTGACCAGCTCTTAACACTGGGAAGATATTAACTTCAAGCGTTTACCTTTTGGTATTTTGCTTTTGCTTGGGGTTTCTTATGTCTCACAGTTATAGGAACACACATTCCCCACTTAATGTAGTCATATGTTCCTCATTATTGGCTTCATGAAATTGTTTTTATATGTAATTTTGCTCCTAAAACAACAGGAGAGAAACTTAAATATGCCTCCAGAATTCTTGAAAACAACTAGATAGCAATTCTTTTAGCCAGTTAATTTTTTTCAGCTTTAAAAACAATTTACTATATGATAAAAATTACTATTCTTGGCAACATGTAATTCAAGATGTGTGTTAAGTGTGCCTGCATTTGTGTGAATATAAAAATTTTAAGGTGACCTTTTAAGTTGAAATTACAGTGTTAATATATTAAAGCATAGATATGGTTGCCTTTTTATGTGTTCTCTTCCCCTACCTCCATCGTTACTATATATTTAGAAATTTCTGTTATTCCAAGTCTTTACTGTGGTCAATCAGGAATACAGGCACTAAAGAGTTAATTATAACTTTGGAACTAAAGAAGAAATTATCTTGATCATTGTAAAAATCAAGCTGTAGTATTCCATTTAGAGGCTCACAAAAGGTATCACGTAGCAAGTGATCCTAACCACTTTCATTCTGCCATAAATATCATTTAGATTTGACTTCCTCTTACAATGTATTCATGACGATGGCCCGTTTTTGTGTTTCAAGCTGTAACCAGGGATACTTCAGGTAGATGTGTCTAAGATGACTGAGGTGCTTATGTTGGAGGCAAGCAGGTAACAAAGGAGAGAAAAGCACTTGGAGGCAGGGTCAGGAGGGAAAAGTGTTCAAGGTCATCCTCCACTATGTAGTAGGATTCAAGGCCAGCCTGGGCTACATGAATCCCTGGGCAAGCACAAGGTAAGCAATAGCTCCTTTTCTGAAGGACTTAATTACCAAAGACCATGAGGGCATTTCCAGGAGGAAATGAGGGGAGAAGACCTCACCCTCAGAGTTAGCAGCACCTTTGGGCAGTAGGCCATGTATATAGATGTCCAAGGAAAAGGCAATGCTGCTTGTCTGCCTGCCTGCTGTCATCACTCATCTGGATCTGGCATGCCAGGTGAGCTAACCTCCCTGGAACTGTGCTCACATGGTACCTTGGAAAGTCTTTGGACATCGGGTTGCAGAGGATTTTCAGATCAACCACTTCTCAGTGACCCTCAGAAGTCAAGTTGCCAGGTCCCTGGGGAGGTGATCATTCAGTACGGAAGGGAGGCATGTTCCGTGGGTACCTTGACCTCTGGGGATGCTCAGAGTGGACGGGATCATCTTCACAGAGGACACAGATGTTGGTGATCCTCCAGGGTCAGAGGCTCTCTGAGCAAGCTGAAGGCACATCGCGGAACTTAGAATGGCTGGTAGCCATTTTCTAACCCACAGAAGAGGAGCCCTCTAATGTTGTTTAAGGGCTCTCTCTGAGCCAAGCACGGTGGCATATAACTGTGATCCCAGCACTTGGGAACTGAAGTATTAGGATGGAGTCCGAGGCCAGGTTGGGGTACATATCAAGGCCTTGGAAAGAAGGAGGAAGAGGGGGAAGAGGAGGAAGTTTGAATTTTCTGGAGGACCGGCTCCTTCACGTGCTCCAGCAGTTCATAGACGGGGTAAATGTTGGGGTGGTCCAATCCAAAGCCCTGGATCTGGGCCTGAATGGTAGCTGAGCTGGTCAGCTTGCCAGCTCTCCTGCACCCACACCACTAGGGTGAGCTCTCCAGCTCTGCCTCACTAGCTCACCTAACACCTCAGCTGACTCTCCCGCTCTCATGCCCTGAGCCAGCTCTCCAGCCTGTCATAGGTGGTGAAGGGTGAGGGGTGGGGGTGGGGGTGGGGGTGGGGGTGGGGGTGGGGGTGGGGGTGGGGGTGTCAGTACTGTTTTATGGCTTCCAAATCTTTAGTCAGATTTATTCCCGAGCATATGATGTGATTTTACACTTTCAATGTATGTCACCTGTTGATAATTTATTAAAATACATTTGCTTTGGTTTGTTTGTGACCTAAGATCTTACTTATTCCCTTGGTTGTTGCAATTTTTCCCCATGGAATTTTATACGTAGATAATTGTGGAATCTGTGAATAGAATTAATTCGTTTGCTTCTTTCCAAACTGTGTGGCTTTATTTCTTTTTCTTGACTTATTGCATCAACTACTTGCTCCTGTGCAATGCTAAATAGAAGTATTAAGTGAATATATATCTTGTTCTCTGTCTTTGGGAAATGTATTCATGCTTTCTCCATTAGGGATGATGTGTTTGTAGGTTTATATTGGCTTGCTTTGTCTACACTACTATCAGATGTCCACTTTGGTGCTGTACTCTACTCTCCGTGTCCTGTTACCAGAGACCCTTTTTTTCAGTACTGTATTCAGTTCTGCACCAGTACCACGATAGGGGAAGTCCTTTTGGCTGTTGAACAATACTGTGCACCTATCCTGTCACATGTCAGAGGTGGCACACGTCAACCCCCACACTGAGGGCCCACACATGCACACAAATAATCCCTTAAGTGAATACATAAACAACTCATAACTGAACAATATAAAAAGGAAAACAACAATAAAACTGTCTGAATGAATCAAAAAGCAAGGTTGGCTCTCTTTGACATCCACTTTCAAGCGCATGTTTAACTTGCTTTCCTGGCAAAGTTCTCTCTTATTTTAAGAAGTGTTGTCAATAATTCTAAATCCCTTGGAAAGTAATTCTAGTTTTCTGATTCAGTACCAGCAGAAGTCTAGCTAAATGAATGTCTTAAATAAATTGTGTAGACAGGTGCTATGAAGCTGGTAATTTAAAAAAGTGATTTGTAATAAGCAAGGAACCAAATGTGTTCTAGATTCCATCTACTGAACCCAATGCATTTAGTCCCTAATGATAAGTCAAGGACCATAGCTTGTGTGAAGTATCAAAAAAGAAGTCCTTGCTTTTTCCTCCTGCTGGTTTTTGTTTGTTTGTTTGTTTGTTTAATTGTTTTATATATATGGGCATTTTTTGCCTCCATGTATGTCAGTGCATCATATGTATGCCTGGTGTCTGCGGAGGCCAGAAAAAGTCATTGAGATGGTCTTGACCTGCCATGGATATGTGGGAATCAAACCAAGGTCCTCTGAAACAAAAGTCAATGCTTTTAACTATTGAGCTATCCCTCCATCCCCTCAAAAACAATCAAAATGTGATATGTGTCCACATGTGTAATTGTAAAGGTGTACATACACATGCATGCATGCCTGTGGGGTGCCAGAGGTCAGTCTAGGTGTCATTCCTCAGGAGCTAACCACCTGTCTTTTGAGACTAGGTGGCTTCTTCTTCTTCTTCTTCTTCTTCTTCTTCTTCTTCTTCTTCTTCTTCTTCTTCTTCTTCTTCTTCCTCTTCCCTCTGAGACTGAGTTTCTCTGTGTAGCCTTGGCTGTCCTGGACTCACTTTGTAGACCAGGCTGGTCTTGAACTCCCAGCAACCCACCTGCCTCTGCCTCCCATGTGCTGGGATTAAAGGTGTGGGAATCTGCCCTGGCCCTTAGGGTCTTCAATGGGTACCTGTGGAAGGGGGGACAAGTGGGGGGACAGGAGACACGAAGGAGAGCAAGTCTGGGTTCTGATCAAGCTCTCAAACTTTATTTTTCACATAATAGTTTATAAAGGGTAATCAATGAGGAAATGAGGAGATCTACGTGAGCGGGTTATCATGGCAGTTTAACCGCAGGCTATCCCAAGGCACCAGGTGTCCCAAGTAATTTTCTGTATCCCATCTGGTGATCTTATCTCAACATCCTGTTTCTCAGGGTAGCAGGCCAAGAGCTGAGTTCTGGTAATTATCCACAGACCCTTGGCCCCTGGCAAGCATCCACACCCGGCTCCAGACCGGGCTTCTTAATGGCCTAGAGCTCACCAATTCCCCTAGGCTGGCCAGCCAGTGAGTTCCCGGGGTCTGCCCATCTCCACTTCCTCCACTCTGGGACTACACACAGGGGCTATTTTTGCATGCGGGTTCGAGCTACTAAGCTCAGGTCCCCATGCTTGCACACCAAGTGTTTCACTTACAAAGCTATCTCCTCAGGTCCTCACCGCCTCAAAGATACACATTGTATTCCCACCTCAGATCTACTTAGGAGATGTGCGTCAGCTCTGACCTCAACCCCCCCCTCCCCTCATTTCTTAGACCATCCTCTTCAGAACAGGCTTCCATACCTTAGGTCCCAGCATGGGGACAAAGTGTGTCTGCCCTCCGTGTTCTTGTTTGCTGTCAGTTTCTTGAGCTGTGACATTTTCCCACATTGCCAAGGCTTCTATCACTTTGCTTTGTTTTGACTGAGGGCTGCACAGGCCTGATGTTGCTTTGAGAGTGTCAGTGACCAGGAGGGCCATAGTATGACACTGAAAAAGAAGGTGGTGGAAAGAGACCATGCTTTCTTATGAGAGGTTCTGGTCCCACCTTAAGAGTCCCAATGCAAGGCAAGTCATGGGGACAGTTGGCTCTGCACAGGCTGTGTTTGGACATCTTGTGCTGTCTTTGGGGGGACATGAGAATAAGAAAGACACATACAGGGGCCGAGCCTTCCTTCTTTCTGCCCAATGGGCTACTGCTAAAAATCATAGGCTCTTCTCTCTCAGGGGCTATGCAGATGGATAACAGATGGGGCTTTCAGAGTGGCTGCTGCCAGAACACAGAGAGGAGGATGCTCAACTCCTTGATGCTTTGGAGAGATGAGCCAGCTGCAGCAGGCTTCCCTGGGCTTCTGGGTGACGTCTTGTCTTTGTTTGAGCTCCTATAACTCTGACAAGACACAACAACTTGGAGAGGAGAGGGTGTATTTTAACTGACAACTCTCAGGTCCATTACGGAGGTAGAATTGAAACAGAGGCCATGGAAACACTCTGCTTAGTGGCTTGTTCAGCATGACTTGCTTAGCCTGTTATAGCATGCAAGGTCACAGGCCCAGAGGTGGCACTATCCACTGTGGGCTGCGCCTGCCTCACAGGCCAATCTGGTGGGAACATTTTCTCAGCTGGGGCTTTTTCTTCCCAAAACGACTCTAGCCTGTGTCAAATTAACCTAAAATTACCCAGGATGCCTCGAGGAAAAGGTTATGGTAAGCCTTCCCATAGCCTTCAGATCCTGCTAATCATATGGATGAAAGAAAACGTCCTCTGGAAGAAAAGCATCCTCACTAGCCTGAGCTGGGGCTTGGGGCAAGAGATGGGAGTGGCCAGTACCTGGCTGGTGGTCCCATGTCGCCAGGCTATGGTACAGTACGTTGAATTCTTCCTGTATTTCAGGTTTGTAGGGGAAACTCCCAGCAGGGCAGCTGCTATCCATGTGGAACTGCTGTTCTTAATTAACCCACCAATGAGAAACCCTGCTCTCCTGCCTACTTCAGGGCTGGTGTAAGTTGGTCCTTTACAAGGCTTGTTCAATTGATAAGTGCTGCCTGTGCATCTCCATAGACCAGCTTTTCTTCCACGTGCAAGAGCAGAAGAGCCTTAAGGCCGATGACAGAGACCGGCAGCTGGATGGGACTCAAGGCAGAATCTCTGTGTGAGTGCGGAGGAGGAACGGACCTGGGCTTCCTGAGGGAGGGAGTCACAGGGCTTCACTGAGGGGAAGGGTTCATGGTGACTCAGATGTGAGCCCACAGTGACGCGAGGGTAATAATGCCTGGAAAAGCACAGTGCCGTGGCAACAGGGGTGCCTAGGGTGCCTGGGGGATGCAGGCTTCTGGGGAGAAGGAAGAGAGTTCTTTCCAGGACAGCCGGGGAGGTCTTTCCTTTATTCTTTTGCTCAAAATAGAATTATCTTTTGAAATCAGATGTGACAGGCAGCCCAGGCATTTTGCCTAGGCCCTCACAGAAACTGGCTTCCACGCCTACAGATACTTTCCTCCTTTCTTAAGGTAGAGGGAGGCAGGAGCATCTGAAGGCATAAGAGCAAGTGGGAGCATGAGGCAGAAGCTCAAGTGGAGGGGTTGAGGAAGGTGAGGTGAGGAAGGGCGGGCAGGAGAATCAGAGCTAACAGCCACCTGACCACCTGTCAATGCACTGGAGGCAGGAAGCAGCCCTCGTGTTGCTGGCTGGCTGGCACAAGGCTTCCTCACCAGCATGGACAACCACCCTGTAGGTCTCCTGGTCAGACATGGAGGTAGGACAGAGTGGAGGGGTTGTCTGAGTTCCAGCCCCCCCAGAACAGGCCTCTAGCTGATCAGATAGTCTGTCCCAGGTCTGACTTAGTAGGAACAGCTACACGGTTCTGCTGAAGAGCAGGGAGGGGGCGATATAGGGGCAGAGGACAGAGGAAGACAGACAGGATTCTCAGAGTAGTGAGAGGCAAGTCAACAGGCCTAAGAGAAAAGCCTGAGTCTGGCCATGGTGGTCTCCATTTCCTTATGTGGAGGAGTGAGTCCCAGGTGTGACAATCTTTTGATATTTTGACACAGTATCATTGTCTACAATTTGACACTGGCCAGCCATTCCGTTGAGCTACAAACAAAGAAAAAAAAATAAGTACTCCAAGAACTAATTCCATAATGCTTTAAAGCAAGTTTACAGTTTTGAGTTAGGTGGCATTCATAGCTTTATTTGGCTACATGCAGCCTCCAGGCTGCAGGCCGGGTGTGTCATGTAGGTCCTTGCTGCTCTAGTTTGACAGTAGGAGCCTGGGGCAGTATCGACATTATATGATGCCCTTCACAGTTGCCACATTAAACTGCATCCCCCTCTCCCCCAGGATGAGTCACCTTACCTCTGGCCTCTCCTTGAGTCCCCTGGTATCTGGTCCCAGGGCTTGGCTTACAGTGTGTACCTGACACGCGTGTTCTAGGTTGCTGGAAGGAAGGATCAACTCAGCATCCAGCACTCTCTAGAGACCCTACAAGAGGCAAGAAGGGGATAGGTCAAACTGTAGGACACTGAACTCAGCCAGCACTGGGTCTTTTATCAACATTTTGCTTGGAGTGCAGGAGGAAAGAAGGGATGGGAGGGACATGGCAGACAGGAGGGACATGAAAAAGGAGCCAGTCCCTCACCCTGGAATCTGGTTGAGACTTTTCACCAGCTGAGACTCAAGAATTCCAACACAGTTAACAACAGTTAGGTTAAGGCTCTTCTTCCTCTCCAGCTGGGAACTGCAATTTTCTAGGAATCTCATCAAAAACACTTGTGGTAAAAGGCTGTGTCTTAATTCTGTTCCTCAGGTTTTACTTAGCTGATTGGAATTCCATCCAAGACACCACCAGAGCCACCATGTAACCTCATTTATTAGAAGAGAAAAAGATAAATTAAAGAAAGTTTCTTGGCATTTTTTTTTTCAGAGTAACTTGAGAACCACCAAAATGGAATAAGGTGATGACCATTTAGACCTGCGAGTGGGGCTCTTTCCATACTCCTGGGAACACTGTAATTTCTTCCCTAGAACCTCTTTTTCTATTAACCCCCATGCTTAAAATACATGTTAAAACACCTTTTTGATAAACCCCAGCTTTCTTTTCTGCTGGTTCATTCTGAAATTATTTTCTGTCTTGGCCAAGGACATGGTTTCACGTGAATCAGGTTCCCTAGGAGATAAAGAAATGCTTGGGACCACCGTGGGCGACAGTGAGATGTGCTGTCATTGGCTTCATTGAGAGAGGGGAAAGAAAAGAGTTAGAAAGGACTAACCTTACTTCTTAGGACAGCGAGGACCAAGGAGGACATGGCGTTAGACAAGATAAGCCCAGAGAACCCCGGAAACTTCAGAGTGGGGAGATGAACATCATGACAATCCTTTTGTAAAAGCTGAAAGTCCCCAAATGGCCATAGAATGGCCGGGACCAGGGCCTTGAGCAAAAGAACTGGAGAGAGGAAATGGAAACAGGAGGAAAAAAAAGTGTCCAAGGGAGTCTTCGCAGGGCTGAGCCCTGGACGTGATCGCACCTCCGCTGGCTTGGAGCCAGTACCTGCACTTCTTCCACAATGAGAAGGCAAGAACATCTGGAAAAAGCTGAAGCCTGAGGGGTTTTGTGAAGACTCAGCCTGCATAGCAGATCTTGGGGAGACCTACAGTCTGGTGGAAGCCAAGCTACAGGAGCTAGAGTCCTGAGTTTTTTCCTGGTCTGCCCTGTCCGTCAGAGCAGCACATGGCTTGGGGACCACACCATCTGGCTGGGATGGCGATTATTTTCTGCTTGTTATCACCCATGGGTGGGCCCCCAGGGACATCCACACAGGCAACCCTGTGATGGGTGATTGCATCTGCCTTTCAGGCACCTGTGGGTGCCATGCAGTTGCTGATTGCCATGGGGTAACTTCTCTTTTGGTTGCAGATGGCTTTATCATGATGTGTTAGACACGTGTGGACTGCCTGCCTTTTCCTGGGGGCATGAGATCAAATTGCCAAGGTGTGCCAGCCACCTGGGCAGTGGCTGCAGAGCACTAAGCTTATTATAAAAATAAGCATGGAATATGCATGCTTTTGAAGGAGAAGTAAGCATTCTCTGAGAGTTGGTGTTATCTGAGCTCAGTCATTGTCCCTGTCCCCTGCCCCTGGAATTATTGAGGGTATTGGTCTGGAGACTCTGCCCCGCTACAGCTTCTGCCGGATGGGACCTTGGTTTGCATGTACTGGAATGCCCACTGACCCATGCCAGGAGCTGTGGCTGGTATCTGCAATACCCAAGTGTCATCTCATATAAGACAGCACGAGTGCAGAAGCAAGGACAACTAGCCCTACAGGAGCCAACCCATGGCTCCTCTGGAGCTCATCTGCCTGTGCTTCCTGGTTTGGAAGGTGGAGAGGAGAGGCAGAGCCCCAAAGTGCCATAACCAATACAGTTCTGGTGTCATTGATCCCTAGGCCAAGGAGAAGCAAAGGAAACAGCTGCCTGGGCCAAATTCTGCAGGGAGAACGGGAGGACAGTAGACTGGCGAGCAGACCCTGGGATCTGCTTCCGGAAAGACTGTCTGCATGCCATACATGACCCCTGGTTGGCCTTAGGATTGGCCAGTACCTGGAAGACACAGGGACATTGATAACTGCAGTGCCACATGGAAAATGTTCGATTGTTGTCAACCCCCACATCCATATCACACACTCTGCTCCTGTAGTCTCATAAAGCCCAGAAACAGTGTCCTGAAATGAAAGCATCTCAGACATGCTCCATGGAGAGGAAGCTGGGGGTGTAGCTCAGTTGGTAGAATGTTTGCCTAACATGAACAAAGCCCCAGAGAGGAGATGGTAAGTTCTCTTCAATTTTAGTAGTGGATTGTGGGAAACTCCTCACACTGGAGACCACCTCTCTCTGCCAGAGGGCTCTGAGTGAAAACCTGAGGTGGTCCTTCTCTCCACATTATTTGATGCTCACATCATAAAGTACATTAAAAAGGAAGTGGATCCCTCCTGCCACTAGCCACATGTATCTATAGGACTGGAGGCAAGGGGATCAGAGGCTCAAGGCCATCCTTGACTACATAGTGAGTTTGAGGTTTCGGTGGGAAGCATGAGACTCTGTCTCAGAAAGAAAAGGAGGAGGAGAAGAGTTGGGTACCCAGGGAACCTTGGATATCCCTGGGGAAAACAGACATGGAAAGAGGATGGACCAGGCTGCACAGCAGCCTTTGGGGTCTCAGCTCCAAGTTTGCCTTCAGTTTAGCAACAGGTCTTTGCCGGTCTAGGTGTAGCTCCTTTGATAACCACACACTGATGTCCTGTTGGGCCCTGGACCAGTCTTTGGCTGGACTGGGGAATGAGGTGAAGGTGGGGGTGGCAGAATGGAGGATAGTGTGATGACTGATACAGTGGTCTTTGATTGGACACAGAGGGCAAGCCTAGCTGTGGGAATACAGGTGAGAGCCCTTCTGGTACTCTTCCCTGTGTGGGGTCCAGGTTGGCAGGCTGAGTGGCCAGAGCTCTGGGGCTTGGCAGCTTGGAGCATCCCTGTGTTGCAAGCCTGGCAGGCAGAGTGCTTAAATATTTATCACACACAGAAATTGATATTGGAGAACTAAACTCTGAAAAAAGGAAATTGAAAGCAAGGGGGAGGGTGGGACCTCTGCATCCCAATTTGTAGCGGCCAGCCTCTGAATATTTCATTAGCTCCTCATAGTGCTGTGGGGCCAGATGTTGCGGGTGGGAGCAGTTCTGGCTATGCACACACCAATGTGTCTCCCTAGCAGCAAGCAGCTCACCATTCTGGGGGCTGTGCAGAGGTCAGATGCAAAACTGCCTTGGGGGAAAAAAAAAAGAAAAAGAAAGGAATAAAAGCACGGTGGGCGGGGGAGGGCTTGTGTCAAGCTGCCCAGGGAGTAATGAGATGAGAAACATGTGAGCCCCGCAATGACAACCAGGAAAAGGAGCCGGGGAGTGTAGAAAGAGGGCTGACTTTGGACTGAGTCAGATTTCTCACTCTGATGTTCTTTATGTCTGTGTGTAAGGAGAGAGTGAAGTCCCGGGTGAATCATTTGACACGGACAACGCCATGTCAAGGAGCCCCTGTGCCACATGCGAGTGGTAAAGCCTTTCCTGGGTGAGGCTCAGAGGGTCCAAGTTCAAGTGTTGACAGTGTGTGAAGAAAATATTCACCGCTGCCTTATCTTTCTAGGTGTTTATGGCCTGGAAACTGCTTCCCTGTGGAGACTGAGCCTGCAGAGGTTAGCCAAGCTGCCTCCTTGTTCAGCTGAGGACAGTGACCCCGGTACCTGTTTATCTGTCTGCAATCATCTTGCCTTCCTGGTCAGCTGTGTGATAAAAAACACTGAGCTTCCATGGTGCAGCAGAGCACACGTGATCCCAGTGTGTCTGTCCGTGTGCCTGTGTGTCTGCCGTTTCTTCGCTCCCTTGCTACCCCAGTTCGGTCAATTCCTACAGTCCTGCAGGACTCAGCATCTCAGACTTGGTGTAGTACCAATCACCACCACCGCCACCATTACCTCTGTCCTCATCATCCCTATCATCTCCACCACCCTCCCCATCATCCTCTTCACCCCTATTATATCCATCATCCCCGTCTTCCCCATCCCCGTCATGACCACCTCCCTCCATCGCCATCACACAACATCTTCGTCATCTTCACTGCTTTCATCAGCACTATGGTCAGCACTAACACCATCCTCACCATCACCACTGTCATCATCACCATTGCTGTTTTCATCATTACCTTACTCCGTCCTTGGCTCACGAACTGATCTATTCCTTAACACACCCGTGCCATTATATATCCGTTTGCCATTTCACAGTTGAGGTAACTGAGGGATAATAAATCAGCTCCGAGGGAGCCAGGAGCTATTAGGACACACAGCAATTCTTCCTGACACCGCAGGTGTCTTCTGAGTGAGGCCCACTGTGATTATTGACTGTGGTAAAATCTGTCAACCACTGGCTGGCTGGAAGCGGGTCTATGACTTGGCAACTCCAACTCTCCTGCTTTTGTTGTTGAACAAGATGTTGAATGAATGCGACAGTTTTGTAACAAGATGCCAGTCAGATTGAGCCACGTGAAGCCGCACACCCATAGGAATTAATTAACCGATATCAATTAATTGTTGAGGCAGAGCCCAGATTGGTGTTGAATTTGCTATGTAGCCAAGATGGCCTCGAACTTCTGATCTGCCTGCTTCTACCTCTCGAGTGCTGGCAGGACAGGCATGTACTAGTGTTGGAGATCTAACTCGGGGCTTTCTGAATGCTGGGTGAGCACTCCACCAACTGAACTACACTCCTATTATCCTCAAAGGCGTTTTGAGGCCTTCGTTTGTGCTACAGACTATGCAGGCAACCTGGCTTCTGAGGACCTTGGGATAGCGGCTAAGGAGCTGTGGTTTGCTAAGAAGCTGCCTGCGGAGCTGGGCCCAAAGCTGCTGCTGCGTCACTTCCCAGAGGCAGAGTTGCAGAGACAGGATTGTAGCGGCAGGTACAGCAGAGGCCGCTTCAGGTTTGAACCCTGTCTTGTCTTAAACCTACACTGCTTAGCAGAAAAGGCTTTAATTGGTCTTCTGTAGTTTGAGGGCAGCTAGGTAATCTGATCACTTTAACACAGCAGCCCTGGCAGGATGCATTCTAAGGTGTGAAGGAAAGAGTGGCCTTGTGATCACTCCAACCACAGCAGAATTTATTCCTCACAAATGACCTATTGGGCCTATTGCGGTTTTAGCAAAGGGGATAAGAGGGAGAAAAATGGAGTATTTGTATTCTTGGTGAAATAGAACAGGCGAATCCTTAGTCAGCCTCACTGAGTTGACAATCACCAGGCCAGTGAGACACTGTTTCAGAACAAACAGAACACAAGTTGATGATGACTGGGGAAGACCATCAAGGTTGACTGTTGGATTACACACACACAGGCACACACACACACACACACACACACACACACACACACACACACACACTCCTATATATACAGATTACATCTGAGACCCATGAGATGGTTTTGTAAGACCCCCTCCCCTGTGCACCCGCCATAGCAAGCATAGCAGCAGTAACGCTATCTTGCAAGGCAAGACTAGAATAATAGGTTCCCGGGATAAGATGAGGCCTGGGGCCCAGAGGAAAAAGATAAAAACCTGCTGAGATAACAAAAACAGTTTGTCCTTGTCAAACAGGATATTTATGGTCGGCCATCTGGCCCAGAGAACGGGTAAACTCCCCTGTTCCCATCTGATGACCGGGCCATAACCTCGCCTCATGTCAAACAAGATATTTATGGACGACCACCTGGCCCAGAGAACGGGTGAACTCCCCTGTTCCCAGAGCTCATCTAATGACCGGGCCATAACCTCGCCTCATTTAAATTTACCAATCAGAGCCCTGTAACTATGCTTCTCGCTTCTGTACCCGCGCTTCCCACTAAAATCCCTATAAAAGGCCCTGAAAGACTCGCTCGGCGCGCCAGCCTCTCCAGAGACTGAGACGCCCGGGTACCCGACCCCCCTGCAATAAAGCCTCTTGCGTGTTGCAACCGAAACCTTGGTCTCGCTGGTTCTTGGTGGGGGTCTCCACGTTAAGACCACCGTGCTGGGGGTCTTACAGTTTAGCAAATAAAAACATTTACCGCTGGGAGGCAGAGGCAGGCAGATCTCTGTGAGTCCAGCCTGATCTACACAGCAAGTTCCAGACCACTAGCCAGGGCTACACAGTGAGACCATGTCCAAAACAAAACAAATCAACAAAACCCAAACACAAACAAACAAAGGGGGAAAACCCCACTTAACCACGCAAGCCTGATGATTTGGACTTCAAGCTCCTGAAGAAGTCCCATAGAAAAGCCAGAGGAGCAACTAGAATCCCAGCGCACTTCCTTTGATACAGGAAGTAGAGACAGGAGACCCACCCAGAAACCCATGGGCCAGCTACTCAGGAGGATACAAAGCAGTGGAAACAAGAGACCCTGCCTTGACAAGGACAGCTGTCTCCTGTCTTTCACATGTATACTGTGGGACACTTGTACCCTATGGACACACACACACACACACACACACACACACACACACACACTAGTAAAAAGGAGAACGTCTGAGTAACCAGGGGGTTGGCTCTGACTTTCCAGGCCATGGGGGTGGGTGGGTGAAGGAATGAGTCAGAAGGCATCTGCTGAGGATCAGACTTGGGGCTTCCTACATGCTAAGTGAGCACTCTACCAACTGAGCTCCACCGCCACCACCCTCGAAAGACATTTTGAGGTCATCTTACATGCTGCAGATTGCGCAGGCAACTGCACAGCTGCAAAAAGCCTGGGAGTTCTGAGCACAAAGGGGAAATTATGTTCCACAGGTATGTCTGGGCCAAGCAAGCCTGCACAAATACCCTGTTGGCCTGTGAGGATGCACACCCAGACAACAACCTGTGCAAATACACCCACATGTGAAGAGTCACATGGTACATACATACCTGGGAGAATGCACTCACAACTGGGTTTTGCCTCAGTGCCTGAGGATTCAGCCAACATGGTGAGGAGGGCCCTGGCCATGGCTCTGGCCCTGGCCCAGGCACTGGCACTGGCACTGGCACAGGCACAGGCCCTGGCACTGGCACTGGCATTGGCCCTAGCAAGGCCCTGGCACTGGCACAGGCACTGGCACAGGCACAGGCCCTGGCACTGGCACTGGCCCTGGCAAGGCCCTGGCACAGGCACTGGCACTGGCCCTGGCACTGGCACAGGCACTGGCACTGGCATACTGGCATAGGCATAGGCATCAGCACTGGCTAACCGCATGTCTCCACAGCCAGGAAGTAGAGACGGAAGCATACTGGGAGTCAGCTTCCATTCTCATTTGTATGCCCTTGGGGGTGCTCATGCTTGGTGCTGCCCCACAGGCAGGGTGGATAGTCTTCCCTCAGCTAAACTAATTAGTGCATCCCTCTGAGACATTAGAGGTCTGTTTCCTAGATGATCCTAGATCAGAGGCTCTCAACCTGTGGGTCGACACCACCATTTTCAGAGGGGTCACCTATGACCATCAGAAAACACAGATATTTACATTAGGATCCATTAACAGTAGCAAAAGTTCAGTTATGAAGTAGTAATGAAAGTAATTTTATAGTGGGGGGGGTCGCAACATTAGGAAGGTTGAGAAACGTTGTTCTAGATGCTGTTAAGTTGACGATCCGGAGCAGCCATCACAGGTTCTGAAAGTGTCTGCCTAAGAAGCACATCAGGCTCAGGTGAGTGAGGAAGCTCCATGGCGCTCACTTCATGATCAGGGCCGCTGCACTGTGAAAGGCCTGTGGACAGAGGACTGCAGGCCTGGTGCACGGCCCTCTGCAGCCACGATTTCCACTCTGCTGGGCCTGCGGTTAGCCTGACTCTTCCTCTCAGCAGCCCCCTCTGTCAGTAGGTGTCCCCAAGCTGTCATTTTTCAGAAGGCACAGGAGCAGAGGTCAGAGGGGCTCACTCTTGCCCTCCCTTGAGCCTTGCCAACAGCAGCCTTCAGCAAGGTCACAAGTGAGGGTGTTAAAATGCGAAGGTTAAAAATAAGAAGACAGGAGGTTTTTAAAGGGGTGCTGTCAAGGAGGTGGGCGCTGTGGACATCTTACCTGGGGCAGGCTCAGGAGGGGACAGAAGGGGGAACAATGGTCCACACCCTTCCTTCTCCTACACTGTGACCTTCCGTGGTCCTGGTGGTGGCTGTTGGAGCTCAGTAGTTTGAGTGTTGTCTTAGGGTCGTATTGCCGTGAAAGAGGCACCGTGACCATAGCAACTCTTATGAAGGCAAACACTTAACTGGGGCTGGTTTACAGTTTCAGAGGTTTAGTCCATTATCATCATGGCGGGAAGCATGGCAGTATGCAGGCAGACATGGTGCTGGAGAAGGAGCTGAGGTTTCTGCATCTTGATCCACAGGCAGCAGAAGGGGACTATGTTACTGGACTTAGCTTAAGCATAGGAGACCTCACAGCCCCACCCCCACAGTGACATACTTCCCCCAACAAGGCCACACCTCCTAACAGTGCCACTCCTTATGGGCCAAGCATTCACACTTATGAGTCTATGGGGCCCACTCCTATTCAAGCCGCCACAAGTGTGTAAAGTGTGTTTGTATATGTAAAGGCTTAGAAGGAATGCATGCATGGGCAAGTGTGTTGGTGTATATTAGTACACATGAGTGTGAGGGCGAACACCTGCTTGTGTCAATGCATGGGTGACTGTGAGTGCAGGTGAGTACACACGGGTGTCCAAATGAGTTTATACCTATGGGGGCACAGAGGTGAGTGTGGGAGTACAAGTGAGCTCATGTTGGTGTCAGAATGAGTGCATGCCGGTGGGAGTGCAGGGGTGAGGATGTGGTACTCACAAGCATCTGTGTGTGTGTGTCTACTTAAAGTGTGCCTGTTACTGTGTCTTGCACT
The DNA here is from genome assembly GCF_964271855.1 of Acomys minous. NCBI lineage: Eukaryota > Metazoa > Chordata > Mammalia > Rodentia > Muridae > Acomys > Acomys minous. The sequence continues at coordinate 58,797,787 of NC_140495.1, forward strand.
CTTGCAAGGGGCCTGACTTGTCCTTTCTAGAACATCTGAGCATGCCCCTTCCCTGTAACCTTTGCACTGGTGGCTTCATCTGCTGTGGCCTTTCCCAGATGTCCTCAGCTTCTCCGCAGCATCATTCAGGATCACAAGGCTCTCAGAGGGAGCTGGCTCACACCCTCTGGTCACGTCAATTCCCTTTCATGCTTCCTAACTCAAACGCAGCTGATACACAGTTGCATCTTGTTCTTTGTGCCTCTGCCGTTCACAGTTCACACTGCTGAAGACAGAGGCTCTGCGTGCCCAGAGCCTCAAAGGGTTCAAGACCAGGGAAATAGCACAGGAATGTCAGAATGGGTGACAGAAGGAAGGATAGCCACGTATAGCAGGGGAGACACTGGCAGGGAGATCACACTGGGAGACACACTGGCAGGGAGATCACACTGGGAGACACACTGGCAGGGAGATCACACTGGGAGACTCACTGGCAGGGAGATCACACTGGGAGACACACTGGCAGGGAGATCACACTGGGAGACACACTGGCAGGGAGATCACACTGGGAGACTCACTGGCAGGGAGATCACACTGGGAGACACACTGACAGGGAGATCACACTGGGAGACTCACTGGCAGGGAGATCACACTGGGAGACAACATTCTGAACTTCAGGCTGTTGGGCCTCCTCTGTCTCAAGGCTCCCTGGGGATAATACCTGTGCTCCCTCCACAGAAGGACCCCAGCCTTTAAGAGGGAGGGTAAGGGACTGAGCTCTCCGTTGAGGAAGAAGTGGAGTCTTGCCCCCAAGCCTGAGTTCCACACTCTGGGAAGGAGGGAGCGGACTCCTGCAACTTGTCCTCTTGTACATGTCCCCCTCCCCCACCTACACTCAAAACAGAGAAAGAAATGTAACTTTTACAAAATGAAAAACAAGCCGGGGGTGCACCTTTAATCCCAGCACTCCAGAGGCAGAGGCAGAGGCAGAGGCAGGTGGATCTCTGTGAGTTCGACACTAGCCTGGCCTACAGAGAGAGTTCCGGGATAGCTAGGGATATTATTACACAGAGAAACCCTGTCTTGAAAAACTAACAATAAATAAATAAATAAATAACAAAAATAAGCCAGAAATAACAAATAGAAAGAGGAGGAATGGAGAGAGAGAGAGAAAAGAGGAGAGAGAGAGAGAGAGAGAGAGAGAGAGAGAGAGAGAGAGAGACAGACAGACAGACAGACAGACAGACAGACAGAGACAGAGAGACAGAGACAGAGAGAGACAGAGAGACAGAGAGACAGAGGCAGGCTACTCTGCACTCATAGGCCTGGCTTGCCTCCTTAGGCACACAAGCTCTCTTCCCTTCCTGAAAATACAGGAAGGGAGGAGAGCAGCTGCCAGGAAGAGAGGAACTGGAAGCCTAGTTTCTTTGGGGTCAGGCCACCCATTGCGAGGGTGTTTCCTGAGCCCAGCTGGGGCCCCTGAGAACAGGTCACCCCTCCTCCAAGGACAACAGTGCCTGGCTGGGCAGGCAGGAGCATATGTCTCTTTCCGTGCCTAGCCCCTGCTGCCTGCTGACATACACCTCGCACTCCCCTCCTGCTGCCCTGACATGATCCAGGCCCTAGGTGCTGTTCCTGAGTGAACAAAAAGGGCAGTTGGTCACAGACTGCTCACTGGGGAGCATCTCCGTTCTGAACTCACTCTGACCCGACTGGCTGGGGCGTAGCCACAGGAAGGGTGGGGAGTGAGTCTGGAATTCTGTCTTACTGGAGGGGTTGAGGAACAGACAGAACTGTTATCCGAGCATTATGGCCCAAGAGAAGGAAGCCTCTGGCCTGGGGAGAGACCTAGTGTTCCAGTCAGTCAGGGTTGGTGACCAAGCTAAGGGCCCTCACTTCAGGAAGGTGGGACCACCCCTAGGAAGGCAGGCTCACCTTAAGCTGCTTACGCTGCACTAAATAAGCAGGAGGGACAATTAGCCCTTTGATGAGATAATGTGCTTTCTCTGCCAGAGTCCCCACCCCCAGTGCAGTCGCTCCAGATCCACCTGAGTCTTGACTTTTCTTCTTTCTTTCTGAAGCTGGCCAGAGCCTAGGATTAGAGCCTAGGATTATGTCTCTGTCGCATTGGGCTTTTTCACTCTCTAAAGCTTCCTGCTAGTGGCATATGTCCACAATACAGGGGACCACCACGCCTGTTTAACTCAAACAAGGCTTCCCCCCCCCCCCGAACCCCCTCATTCTCCTCCTCTGGGCAGCTGTTGAGATTTATAATTTGCTTACCCTGAGGTTTTCTTTTTCTTAAGAGAGGGCCCTGGTTTCCCTAGTAACATGTAAGACCTCTAGGGAGATGCTCCCAAATTTTCAGTAACAGGATGACATGTGTCCTATGGGAGAGATGCCCACTTGCCTCTGTGTGTGTGTATGTGTGTGCGTGTGTGCGTGTGTGCGTGCGTGCGTGTGTGTGTGTGTGTGTGTGTGTGTGTGTGTGTGTGTGTATGCACACGCCTCTCTGCATGTGCTTAGGGGTTAGGGTACTGAGATGCCTCATTTGCATATGGTGGAATTCCAGGAACGGCAGATGCTTACTGAACAAGTTCTACCAGGAGAAAGAGACTTAGCTCTGTAATTCACAGGTAGAGGGTGTGGCGTCTGGGACCCCACCCCCCGGGGCAGAGAAGAAGAAGCCTCAGTGACAAAGGGAGTCCCCCATTTTGCACCAAACTCAGGGCTTCCTGGTAATGTCAGACTTCAACCTTAGCAGCAGGGTTTCCAGACAAATCATGTAGAGAGAAGCAGAACAATGAGAAAATAATGTAAACAATAAAAATAAAAATTTAAAGTAGTTGAAGCTGGAAAGATCGATCAGTGGTTGAGTGCATATAACCCCTGCAGAAGACACAAGTTCAGTCCCTAGCACACACATCAGGTGCCTACAGCTGCCTATAACTCTAGCTTTAGCTCCAGGGGATTTAATTCCCCTTTCTGGTCTCTGTGAGTGTAGGGGCAAAATTAATGCCATATCCTATATCTAATTGGTATTCTGCATTTAATACCATGTTCTGTGTGAGAACTTGTCTCCAGGTGAACCGACTCTTGCATTTCGGGAATGATCGCACACTGTCATAAACTGGACCTGCCAGCACTCTTCAGAAACTCCACTGGAACAATTAGATACAATTAATGCCCAATGATCCTCTGAGACAAAATAACTTCCCTGGAGATTCAGCCTCCTGGACCTAACCTGCCTGAAGGTCCGCATTCCTGAGACTCACAGCTTTCCCTTGAGATCCAGGCTCCGCCCAACTTGCCTGAAGGTCAGCATTCCTCAGACTCATGACCTCCACTTATGGTTTTTTCCTTACTTTCCTGTAACCCCAACCCCTAATTACAGGTTTTCCTTATAAACCCATTGCCCTTGAAGCTCCAGTATTATTCTCCTATCCTGCTGCGTCAGGAAGGACTGTGATTCGAAGCTCTGAGACCGTAATACAGGACCCTGTGCATATTGTGTCAGTATTGAGTCCTGGTGGTCTTTCTTGAGAGTCTTACAATCTGGGTAATCTTGGCATGAGCATCTGTACTCACAAGTTCACACACACACACACACACACACACACACACACACACACACACATGTACCTGTACACGTGCACACACACACACTGGTTTGGCTTGAGATACCAGAAGAACTAAAATTGGATTTCAGGGTTACTGGGGCAAAGGTTAAGAAATAGGCCCACAGGAGATAACCTGGCCAGCTGCAAAGAGCAGCCCCACTAGAGATAGCGTTGCCTAGTGACTGACCCGAAGGGTCCCACCGGAGATAGAGTTGATAAGAGACCCAGTTTTGTGGCCACATTCCTTCCTGCCCACCGGAGATAGGGTTAATAAGAAACCGGACACTTCCCTGGACAGGGTAGTGAACAAAGAAAGCTAAGCCATGGGTGGTCTTGGAGCCTTTTTCTGTAGCTTGTCACTTTAGACATTAGACCTATTTATGTTACTCAGCCAACAGATGCTTGCCAGGTTGGAACTCCCCTGCTTTGGAGTGCTGGGAGAGATAGGAACCTATACATTTACTCTAGGCCCTGAGATCAAGGATCTGTGTTGGTGTTCAGTCAGAGTCCAGCTCTGAGTCAGTTAAAGATCCTCATGTATATTGTATTGGTATCGAGTCCTGGTGGGTTTTTTGGGGGGTCTTGTGATCTGGGTACAGCAGGCTAACTTCAAGGTAAATGTGTTTACATGAAGGTTAAGCAGAGGAAGCCTCATTAGCGTGGAAGTGGCCAGCTTGGGAAACTCTGTGGTTGTCCCTCTAACCCTGGCTTCTAGTGGGCTATTTATTCCTGGCTTCTAGAAAGGCCAATAAACAGATACACATCTTCAGTCAAGTTGGCGACATAAATGCCATTTTGACTTTTAGGCCTGTATGTTAGTTTTCTATCCCCGTGATAAGACACCACAATCAAAGCAACGTATAAAAGAGTTTATTTGGGGTTTATGGCTTCAGACAGCGAGAGTCCCTGATGGGAGACTAGAGACAGCAAGCATCCAGAGCAAAAGCTGTCAGTGCTTATTTCCAACCTCAAGCAGGAAGCAGAGAGGGTACTGGGGATGGAAGGAGGCTGTTAAAACCCCAAAGACCACGCCCAGTGTCACTCCTCCTCTGACAAGGACACACCTCCTAATTCCTCCCAAACAGTTCCAACAACTAGGGACCAAGTATTCAGACATATGAACCTGTGGGGCTGTTCTCATTCAAACCACAATAAGCTTGTTTTGATGGAGCCAAGACTGTGAGCTTTGTCCAAAACAATGAGCTCTTGTGATTTTCACAAGGTGTGATTGAGATGTCTACCTCAGTCCTTTCCCGGGATCCTGCGCATACCACAAAGCATACAGGTCTGGCTGGGAAGCTGGTTTTCCTTCAGCTGTGCTGAGGCAGACAGGTCCCCAGGCTGGCTGTCAGCCTTGCTGCTTTTGAGACACAGCCCTGATTTAAAAGCCCCTGCTGGGCCAACCCATGCCAAGCATCTTCTTGGTTGTCCCTCCCTTGGGCCCTATTCTTGGGAGAAAAATTCAAAACAACCCTTCCAATTGTTTATGGCTACTCAGACAAAACTGAACTTTTCCCTAGAAGTAAGTAAGAGTTTATTGCCAAGCCAAACATGAGTGATCACGGCATGGAGACACCAGTTCAAGTCATCCAGGGCAGCGCGTTCCAGTGTGGAAACCGATTCATGGAATTCGCATATTTATAAAACAAAAGACAGTCATAAATTCATGCATTTTCAAGTGTATGGGTAGAAATGTCAAGCAGATGAGAGTCAAAAATTCCAGCATGATTAGCGTTTCCTGTGAAGGTTGTTGACATAGGAACCAAATCATTTTACAGAAATATTTTCAAATAAGAATAAGAAAATAGATGTGTGTGTGTGTGTGTGTGTGTGTGCGCGCGCGCGCGCGCGCGGGTGAGCACGTCCGCATGCGTGTGCATGCATGCCATGTGTATGGGTGCCCTCAGAGGCCAGAAGAAAGTGCCAGATTTCTTTAGAGCCAGAGTTATAGGCAGTTGTGAGCTGCCTGATGATAAGGACAAAACTCAGGCCGTCTGGGAACCTAGCAAGGGTTCTTTAACTGGTGAGCCTTCTCTCCTTTTTTTTTTTTTTCCTTTTTGGTAAGGATTTGTTTGTTCATTTGATTTTTAGGACAGGATTCCTCACTGGTATTCTGGCTTGTCATTAAGCTCCCGGAGCTCTACCTGCCTCTGTCTCTCAGCACTGGTGTACCCTACAATACGGGGCTTTTCAGTGGATTGGGGGGTATGGGTACTTGTACTGAGTCATGGCCTCTGCCCCACCCCATCATTTGTTTTGTTGTCTTTTTCAAGGATTCTAAGGCCAACTGACATTTGTAGCTCCATTTCCAGAGGCACAGTCCAGGAGGCGTGGAGAACAGCAGCTTGTCATAGGCCGGAAGTGATGGAGTGGGGTGGAGTGAAAGGTTACAGGGGAGTGCTTCCCCAAGAGCAGTCTGGCTACACACCCTGGTGCCGACCCCACCCCAGGACCCATCAACCTCTTCTCTAAAGAGCTTGTGCTAAGACGAGATCAGGAAATACATCCTAACATGCCATCCTCACACCCAGCGTGCACAAGGACCCAGGCAAACCAGCGCTGTCCAGGAAGAGCAGTGGAGGAGGAGCTTTTACCCTCCTTCCTTCTGGGTCTGAAGGTCAAGGTAGGCCAAGGAGAGCGCCGGTACCCATGACTGCTGAGCAAGGCCCTCTGCCCATGATGTATGCCTGGCCTTATTTGGGAACAAGACAAACAGTTCCAGCTCAGCAGAATCTAAAACACAGGACCCACAGGCTCCTCTTCAGTCTCTCACTTCCGAGTTCTGCCTGCTTTGGAGTGGCCTTGGCTCCTCCTGGCCTGTTCTCTCTCCTTTTGTGTTCTACCCTCTTCCTGTTTAATTTCTCAAAATAGAAGATTTTAGAGGAACAGATTATAGATTCCTGGCGGTGTCAATCCCCACGAGCTCAGGAAAATACAGAATTTAAATCTAAGAAAGAGAAGGGGCGTTTACATGAAGTATCTGTTTCTTTATGTCCCAAAGTCATTAGCAGTCATCAGCCCAAGAGTTAGAGACTGAGAGTGGGGAGGGCAGTGCAGTGAGGGCAAGTTCCAGGCCAGTTAGGCATTCAGTCTCAAAAAGCAAGGTGGATGACGCTCCGAGGTTCTAGCCCTTCCCTCACAGCACTGCCAGCTTGGGATCAAGATTTCACATACAAACGACAGGCGTGCCTTTATTTAAAAACAAAGCAACAAGCAAGAAACAAAACCACCACCACCAAGACCCCTCCTCCCCCAACAAAACAAAACAAAACAAAACAAAACAAAACAAAACAAAACTGAACCCCTAGGAGCTCCTTTCTTTCCATCATATTTGGGTGCAGTGAGCATAAGCCTCCTCTGTGATTAAGGAAGTAATCCTCATCAGCCATGGGAATCTCCTAGCACCTTGATCTTCAGTTCACCAGCCTGCAGAATGGTAAGAAACAAATACCCATTTTTCCTAAGCTACTTGGTTTATGGAACTTTGATATAGCAGACTAGAAGGACGGAGACACAGAGCCTTGGCTGGCTGCTGCCTTCTTGGTCTTTCCTCCCAAGAACTGCCTTTCTTGTTGCCCGGCCACCTCCAGACAACTGGCCATGTGGGTGACAGGTTGATACTTCCAGCTGTGGACATCTGAGTGCCTCTACACCTCTCCTGTTTTTCTCAGGAGCAGATCCTCCACACTGAGGCAAGGACACTGGTCCTTCTGACATCACTATTACCTCTCTCATCTCTATTTTTGATCCCAAACCAGATGCTGCTCAAGTTATTTTTTTTCTTTTCTTTCTTTTTTTTTTTTTTGCTGCTCAAGTTATGAACATCTGTATCCAATTCTGTCTCCATCCTGATTCTGAGATACCTGATGCTACAGGAAACAAACAAACAAACAAACAAACAAACAAACAAAGCCTGTGCCTAGATTCCGGGAGAATGGCAAGCACCGTTTTCACTGCCCTGAGGAAGTCTCCAGACCTGGTTGCCAGACATTAGAGGGCTACAGATGGCCCACATTCCCTCACTCTTAAACTGGGTACTTTTATATTTAAAGATTAAAGGCAGTAAGATGTAAGGAAATAAAGGTATAATAAAGTATAACGTACCCAGCAGCAGATATTATGTGGTAGAGGAGTTTACTAAATGAGCATGGGGGAGAAGGAAAAGAGAGGAGGAGTGCCCCAAAGAAAGAGAAAAAGAGGAAGAGAGAGAAATTAAGAAGGTAGAGCAGGTAGAGGGGGTGAAAAGGGGGTAGAGAGAAAGAGAGAGAGGTGTCTGTGTGAGGGTGTTGGATCCCCTAGACCTTGAGTTACAGACAGTCGTGAGCTGTCATGTGAGTGCTGGGAATTGAACCCAGGTCCTCTAGAAGAGAAGCCAGTGTTCTAAATCACTGAGCCTTCTCTCTGCCCTCTGAGAAACTTCTAACTAAAGGTGCAGTCGGCTTCAGTGTAGGCCTCCAACCTCAGATCTTTCATTCTGAGCCTATGTGGGTTACCACCCCACCCCCACCCCATCCTACCTCTTACTGGGTGACACGCAGCCCCTGAACATTCTGCAGTGTATGGGTTGGGAGCATACAGGATAGAGGTGCTGCCTCTGCTCTGCCATGGTGGCAAAACTGACCTGGCAAGACTGAGGATAACACCAAAAAGACACTGTGTCCCCTCCCCCTTTGGCAATCGGACTGGCAATCAATCCCCAAATTGAAATGCCCCAAGAATCTCATGTTGTGAAAAGAAAAGGCTTTTCCTCTGGAAGGAGAGTTGTAATTTGTTGGAACACCTTGTAGGGGAATGGAGTCAAGATGAAGGTGCATCAGTGGTGGGCTGGACCACAGCTTCACTGGGAAGACCTAGTTCTCTTTGTCTTCCTTTCAATTTGGCTACACTGCGCAGCTCTCACTTCCCTTCTTTTCACTATTAATTTGGCCCTTTGAATTGGTTCATTGAGAATGGGTGGCTGAACTTGGCTTGTTGGGACTGCCAGAGGCACAGCTGTGACTCTAGAGTCCACCACAAGGGAAGCTGTCCATCTGGGACCGTAGGCACGCAGGCTGGTGGCTCCCCTGTCTGGTGGTTGATGCAGTGTGTCACCTGGGCCACATCTCGGGCTGCTCAGGGTTAACCTCAGCACGTTGTTATAGGCACACTTGGGCATCTGGTGGACAGCTGCTGGGATTTCCAGGTGCTTGGTTTTGTTGTTGTTCGTTTGTTTGTGTATTTGTTTTTGTCTAGGAAAAAGGAACTGGACCAGGGACATGTGGATACAGGCTAGAAGTGCAGAGTTAAGGAGAAAAAAAAAAAAAGCTTTTCTAAAGGAGGAAGTGAGCCAGAGCTTGGGAAAGGGCCAACAGCTCACTGATGAGTGCTCTACAAAAGGACTGTGCTTTTATAGCCAGGATGGGCTCTTTAGGGTCCTTCACATATGAAGATTCCGCCTGCCCCATGCTCTGGCTCTAGGGCTTTAGAGAATAGGGTTTTTTTCTGTCTTCCACTCACCAACTGGTTTCTTTTATATGCCTACTTTGACTTCACTTGCATACCCTTCCCTCATATCCGCCCTAGTTCACCCCTCTCCATCTATAAAGTGGTCTCTCCTTGAGAGTGTGGGTGTGGGAGATTGGAGGTGGCAGGTGGGAGGTGGATATGAGTGATGGTGTGAAAGCTAGGGTTGGGAAATGAAGGGTGGGGGTGTGAGTGTCTGTGGAGTGGGAAGTGGGGTGTGGGGTGAAGGCTGAGCTGCTTTTGTCCTCCTACCCCCAGCCTGCAGCTGTTCCAATAGAAGCAGGGGGCAGTGGGAATGTCACTCAGGTTCATTCCCCGGCTTTACTTCCCTGTGGTCTTGGAGATTAAAACAAAGGGATGGAGAGCCCTCTTTCCCCATCACAGTGTCAAGTCATCTAGTAGATAGTAAAAACATAGCTAAAGTAGATTCACTTAAATGGCACATAGTCCAAACTTCTGGCATAGGCTAGACCCCTGCCAGCCACTGAGAACATACACAGAACCCCACCCCTCCACCCCTACCCCAGTAAAGCCTTGACCCTGGCAGCCTTCGGGAGGTAGGGTCACCCAGATGTCCTCAGTAAGGCAGTTAAAGAATGACTAATGATGAAAAGCTAAGCAAAGAGAATTCACTGTGGCCTCATTGGGAAGAGGAACAAATGAAGGGGCCCAGTGACCATGCTGGAAGTCCACCTTCCGGTTCCAAGCTGAGGTTTTGATCTAAAAGGAAGGTAACCATAGTCAAGCACTCCTGGTCGTCACGTCACTCTGCCTATCACTACTGTGTCGCTCCAGTCTCTCCTGCACAGTGAGAGGCCTGACAGAACTCTGTGGGATCTTGCCCAGGGAGGCAAGCTCTTCCTGAGGCTGGACTTCAACTGTGTGAAATTCAGGGAGAAAATTTAGTCCTTTGGGGATCATTCTCACAAGAGTCTCGAGGATAGAGACAGGGCCACAGGTGTCTCCAAATGTCTCTTGACTGAGCAACAGGCTTGGGAAGACTGAGGAAAAGCAGAGGACATTGTTTACACCCCTGGGTCTTAAGGCCTTGTTTGAGCCCCAGCATCCTAAAACAGGATCTGACTGGGGAGATTTCGGAGCTTGCTCCAGATCCCTGCTGGTTTGGCTTTAGCATCCTTAGTGATGCCTACCTGGCTGGGGTAAGCTGGGAGGACAGTCCCCACTCTCTCAGTCTAAGTTTCTCCCTCTAGCTTTCTCAAATGACACTGTTTGCCCCCTCCCCTCCTTCTTTGTCTTTCCCTCTTTCTTCCTCCCTCCTCTTGCAAGACTCAGATCTCCGGAGAGATCATCTGTCTATTCCTGGAGTTCCCAATGAGAGTCGGAGTCTGTTGTCGATGCAAATGCACAGGGATTTATTAAGCCGATGAGACGGGGTCTACCAAGCTCTTTCAAACTGGAGACCCTGAAGAGCAGAAGCATGGGCTTTTTATACCCTCACAGAAGCAGAATTTAGCAGGGGATGATTAGTACAAACATGATTGGTTAGTTGACCTTTAAAACGATTGGCTAAGTAATGGGGTGGGCGGGAGAAAAGAGGAAGCTAGTATTGGGACTGTTGGCCTTAGCAAGTGCAAGGGAGGGGGGCGGTATGAGGATGCGTTTTTTTCTGAGTGAGCTGAGAACAGTTGGGGACTTTCCCAGTTGGGAGGGGTAAGTACATTCCTGAGATAGCAAAAATTTTAAACACAAGTTGGTTGTCCTTAGATCAGTCTATACTCTTCAGGGGGACCACTCAGTTCCCCCCCCCCCCACAGAGATCTGATATTGTTGTCTGTCCTCAGTTCAAGCTGGACTCTTCACCTCCTTTTTAATTTAAAAATAAGGCAATAAGATGCCAGGCAACAGATATTAGATGTGCATGGGGAGAGAAGGAAAGGGGAGAGGGGTATTCCAGAGGGGGGTTAGGAAAAAGAGAGTGAGAGAAAGCCATGAGGAGGGTTTGGCCTTTTATATAGCCCTGGGCAGGGCCCCCTTCCCCTCCCCCCCCCCCCGCAGGCAGGTAGGCAATGGCATCCCAGGTAGGGCAGACTGAAGCAGAATCCCAACACCCCTCCCTTCATTCTTCATTCCCTCTCCTTTTTCCTGCTTTTCCTTTCTCCCTATCTTCCTCCCTGTCTCCTTCCTCAACTCCCGTTCTCTCTCTTTTCCTTCCTATGTCTTCTGTGCCTCCCCTTCTTCTTTCCTTTCCCTCCCTCCCTCCCTCCCTCCCTCCCTCCCTCCCTCCCCCTTTCCTTTCCCTCTTTTTCCTTCTTCTCTCCCAGCATCTTTCTCTACATCCTGGTCTCCATGATTCTCCTTTTCCTCCCCTGTCCCTTCCTACCTTCTCCCTCCCGCCTCTCTCTGTGGAGCCTCCCCTCTCCCTCTCCCCTCTTTGTTTTTCTTGCCTGCCTTCCCTCTTGTCCAGGTTCTTCCACCTTTCTCATTTCCTGTGTCTCTGCTTTTGCACGTACCTGTTCTTCCAATGCACACTTAACACTCATCTGCACAGGTGTAAGGCAGGAAGGTTGCCTTGTTAGACCAGATTTGGCTCCGATTCACAGCCAGTGTCACTGCTACAGAGCTCAGGTTACAGAAGCAGCTAGCTCAGCTAATACCTTCCCCAGCTCTGCAGACTCTAGTCCCTTGGCCACCTGCCAGGAAAAGCAGGGGTTCTGGGAAAGCTGGGGCTTAAGGTGATGGGTTGGGGTTGCAGCCAGGCCTTTATGCCAGCTTCCCCAGGTGGGCAGAAGCCCCAGCTCTCTCAGGCCGCCTTTAGCAGCCCACAGGACCAGGGGCAGTGCACAGCTGGGTGGCTAAGTGTTAAGGCTAGTTTTGAATGACTTATGTCTTTGGCAGTTGGGTGAAATCTTTGGAGTGCCTAATAAAATAATGAGTTTAAATTCATCAAGTGAAAGCATGGGGTTCTAAAAGAAGAAAATGATATGAAAATACTGCTACACAGATATTTCAAAGGCAAACTTGGACCTCAGGAGTATGAGTTTCTTTTATCACACCCCAGGACAAGCTGCAGCCTGGCTCAGCTCTCCTGTCAGAATTTCATAAATCTGAACACTGGTAGCGGTGGCAGGACAGAGGCACAGCTCCACGCTGTGGCTCCCAGCAGCCCGAGGGGATCCTTCCATCTTGTAAGCACTCCAACTCAAGTAAAACTGTACCATCAGCTCAGTGTAGGAAAGAATTTCAGGATGAGCCAAAAAGCAGAACCGGAGTTTATAAAAGATATTCCAGCATGGATTTTTAGCATGAGGGTTAAGAGAAGGAAGTATGCTCAGAACAAATGGAAGGCACAGCCCAGAGCACGGGTGTGGGCTTCTCAAGGTGAGAGCGTTCAGTCTTTACAATAGCCTCATAGGATCTGGTTGGTTTGAAGCTGCCATCCTTAAAAGATTGCCAAGGAACCTGCGTGAGAGCTCAGGTGGTTCCTGACCTGTACCGGGCAGTCTTACAACAGATAAGAAACTTAGACCACAAGGTTATAGGAAGCTAAGACATCTCCACTCTAATTCCCCGAGAGCAATGAGACCCCATCCAAGGCTGTCCACATTCAAGTCTTAAGCCTGGTTTGTTGCTGTTATAACTGAAAATATTTCTATATAAGAGGAACATTGTCTCTGTTTCAGCATGGGGAAGAAATAATCCACACATGAAGTAACCAACCCAATAAAGTGATTTGTTTTGCAGGAAGGGCATGCCAGAACACAGACTGGGAGAGTGCTCACAGAAGGCTCAAGATGGCTTCAGTCTTTTATTCAGAAGCCAGCTGGTGACTGTGTCTTTTTCCTTTGGTCACGTTCACACCTCACTCACTATCTTACTCAACTGGCTATTGTGTGTAAGGGGAAGGATGTGCTAGAACTCAGGGTTTGTCTAGGGGTTGGCTAAACAGGTGCACCACCCCCAGTGAGGGAATACCAGCCCCTGTTGGGCAACCTACCATTGGTAGAAGAAAACAACCTCACATCAGCAACCTTCACCGGAAATGCCCTGGGGAGGCGTTTTACTGACCCCTGTGTCTCAGATGGGAAGGGCTTCACTGACCCCTGCATCATAGATGGAAGGGGCTTCAGCTGGACTCCGCAGCTCCTTTCCTGTCCTTTCCTGCCTCAATAGGGTGGCAGAGACCTCCCTGTGGCACCAGGAACAACCTGCGATCTTGCTTAGGTGTGTGAGAATGGAGGCCTTACCCTGCCTTCTCAGTTGTGGAGCTCCAGGTCCCTTCTGGGTGGCTTGGTGACTTTCCAGACGTTGCTTTTCTCCTGCTCTCTGCAGCAAGACACTCCTTAGATTACACTGGCATTCAGGGCTTGGGATCTGGCCAAATTTTGAATTTTGAATTTTTCCTCTTCATTTGCACAGAAACCCGTGCAGCTTCTGTGGCCTGATTGTATCATTAATCATCGTGTGACTGCTCCTGTGGGCCCAGGAAACAGAGATCCCTTCTTTCTTTTCTCTCTTTGTGGTTTTATTTGTTGCTTTTGCTCTATGATTTCCAAAGAGGATTAGGCAGAGCTTTCCCCCTCCCCTCCCCTTCCCTCTTCTTCCCCCCCCCTCCTCTCCCACCTCTCCCCTTCTCATACTGCTAGGAATAGGATTTCCCTGTTCCTTTCTCCTGAATGAGCCAGCATGGGTTTGCCATTAGTCAATTTGTACCTCTCCTAGTGGTCCAAGAGGTGGGGTTGGCAAATACACTCATGCACATGCAATTACATGCATGCCTGCTTGCGAGCACCCCACTCTCTCTCTTTCACACACACACACACACACACACACACACACACACACACACACACCTTTGTTCCTTCCTAAGAAGTGGTTTGCTCACAACAAAAGTGCTAATTAATCAGGAAAAGACACAAGCAATCATCAGCGAAAAAAATCACAGGGTAGACATAAATGGTTTTATAGGGGTCAGAATGGCACAGTCTTTCTTCGCCTTTCTTTGCCTTTCCTTTAACATAGAAAATACTGGCAAGGAGGAGAAAAAAGGCCTTTTCCCAAAGGTGCTTGTGGCTTGACTGTTGAGGGACCTCCTCACGATGCTGTGTGGCAGCCTATGCTGCCATAGGTGCTGGCCACTGTGGGCATCCTATGCTGATCGGTAGGTTGTACAGTGCCTGAGTTTTGGCAGACACACACAAGCGTGTGCGGGCACACACATACACACACACACATTTGTGTGTTTCACAGGGGTCTCTAACTGGAGTGTTCCCTCCTTGGGGACCCAGCCCACATTTCCAGGACCTAGGATTTAAGCTTGCGTGTGTGTTATGGAAGCAGTCACTGTGAACCCAGACTCCTAGTTCTGGAACTAGAAGGGCCGAGCAGGGGGCTCTACCAAGAACACAGCTGCCAACGCCAGTCTCTTTTCCAAATGTAGAAAATGCTGTTAGCATCTAGACTTAACATGTGGCTCTACGCCTGTGGGTGTAATATATTGCTATTACTGTCATTATTGTTATTATTATTATTTTCATTACTATTGCCATGCAGGGGGATGAACCTATGGCTTTGTGCATGCTAGGCAAATGTTCTGCCCTAGAGCCTCATCCCAGTTTCTTGGTGACAATTAATTACCTGACTAACACAAAGTGCTGCTGTGCTGCTTAGGCTGCTGTGGAACTCTGGGGAAGCAATCCTCTTCCTTCCCTCCCTCTCCTCCTCCCTCCCAACTCAGATTCACCCCTCCCCCCAGTAGCTCATTCGGTAACACTTGCTAATGTGGCTTTCCTGATCTCTTCTGCTCTACCCCCCCCCCCCCAATTCCACCACCTGCCCCTACCTCCCATGCAAGAATACAGCACTTACCTCAAAGCAGAGGAGAAAGAGTTCATTATGAAGCCAAAGACCAGAGCCTGAGAACGCAGACTGAGCTATGCAAATCCCATGTTTCCAACGTGGTAATAGGTTCATGAAGTTTTTACAGTAACGGAGCAAGAAAAGTCATAAATCCAGACACTTCTCAAATACATTGGTGGAAATAGCAGGTAGACAGGCTACAAGAAAGCAGCTGTCTTATAAGCCTTTTGGTTGGTGGGAGCTAGTGGTCTGTTAATGCATCCCAAAAGACTTCACTTGTTACTCACAAGGATGTTAGTTCAGACTCGGAGGTTGACAGAAAGTGGCTGTGAAGGGGGCTGGTGACAGCTCAGGACTTGTACCATCCCGACTTTTCCACAATCTCAGTTCTAAGCATCCACCAGCCTGGCTGTAGGTTTGGTGAAAGGTGCTGTTCTTCTTGTAACTTCCATTCTCATCTTTCTTTGGATTCTGGACATCAAACCCTGTGTAGTGCGTGTACGAGGTTTTTCACTCCGAGATTTCATCCTATCAGGGACTCCGGAGGCTTGAGACAAAAGCAGGCATGGATAAGTGAATTCCACACGGCACCTACTCTCTGTTCCATGTTCTCTGGAAAAAACAAGAGCTGGGGCTCAGCCTAGCTTGGAGGGCTTTCCTCTAGAGTCTTTATGCAGGAGCATAGGCAGAAATGTCTAGTAGGGCTCCTTCCCTTGGGGGCGTTTTGTCTTGTCACTGGCAAACATCTGTGCCCTGGAATTGTCATTACTGGCACTTGGGCCAAAGGACTAGAATCCAAGTTCTGAGCCATGCATAGGAATGGCCACACCAGCCATCAGTTGCCCACTGTGGGTGCTCAAATTTGAACCACATCTGTGTCGTAATTGCATGAAGGAAGGAAAATGACGGAGTATGCGGATGAGGTGATATGTCATTGCTCTAGAGGTGCTAATGAGATTTCCATAGTTACAACAAAATGCCTAGGCAGGTGTTCCTGAGGAGCATAGGAAAGCAGAGCCAGCAAGGCACGAGAGCAAGCCAGTAAGCAGTGCCCTCCATGGCCTCTGCCTCAGCTCCTGCCTCCAGCCTCCTGCCCTGCGTGAGTTCCTGCCCTGGCTTCTCTTAATGATAGGCTGTGATTAGAACGCAAAAGCCAAAGACACCCTTTCTTCCCCAAGCTGCTTCTGATCATGGCCTTCATTGCTGCAAGAGAAAGCAAAGTAGAAAGAAGGCAGAGCACCATACTCCTGTTTCCTGCCCCCCACTGAAGCCATCTGCAAGACCAGGGACTGGGCTGGCATCCTTCCCAGTCCTGCCGTTCTGAACATCTGGTTGGTTGTAACTGTTGTGCAGGTGTTGGAATATCTGCATGTATTGGGAAAATGGGTTTCAAAACAAAGCAAGCAACTTAGCTCTGAGTGTTTAATGACAGCTGCTGCCACTGTGCCTCCCTTCCGCTGGCATCTGATAGTCTTCCCTCCTCTTGGAAACCACTCCCTTCCAGTTTTCCCAGTGACTGCATTTGCAGGTTTAGTTTTACATCCAGGGCACCTATCTGCTCTTTAAGAATGGATGGTGGTTTGCTCAGATGGGGTTGGTTGCTGCTCAGTTGCCCTGCAACAGTCCTCTAGTGTACATTATCCTGGTCCTGGGTCTCTAAGTGAGGATGGAGCCCCGTCTCTGGCAGCTGCTGTCCATAAAGATTCCCCTCCCTTCCTGGTTGGGCTGTAGCAAAACTGCTTATAATGTCACAAATGCACTCACATTACATAGAGCCTTGCTCTGGTAATGCCCGGGTGGCTGTGACAAATGTCTTCTGGGTAATTTTGGTTAGTAAAAACCCTGGCTCAGCTAGGAAAACACAAATCAGAGGTGTTTATCTAGTGTCTTGAGCTGCTTGTGTCTGTGTGATGCTTGAGATAAGACACAGGGAGGAGGAACTGACCCCAGTCTGGAAGTGGAGGGAGCCTCTCCTGTGAGCAACGTGCCCAGCTGCTATGAAACACCCATTGCTAGCCAACAGAAAAGCCTGGAATTGTCAAGAGAAAATGAGAAATAGATATGAAAAGAAGAAATACTTAAAGAAGTACCATTTGGTGCTCCAGTTTGGTTTGCATTTGAAAATTACATTAATTTAACTTGCAAATATTAAAAAGGGGGAACATTCAATATCCTTATTTTGTGTGTGTAACAAACTACAAGTCTTAAGCAATATACCTAAGTGAAAGTTTACTTTGACTGGAATTTGAAAATACCTAAAAATAAATGATGAAATTGATAATTTAAAATTAATGAGAACTTAAAAGCTGTATCAAAATTTAAGAGAGGTTAAAGATAGGAAATCTGGGGGGTTGTGTGTGATAGAACTGAGGATGAATTCTAGGAAATGTCACTTTTCTACCTTTTGCTTTGATTTACAGGTGCTCTTTCTGTGATAAAATAGGAAGAAAGAGTTGGCTTTGCTTAGGGTTCCAGAGAAAGCCATGGCATGGCATCAGGAGCAGCAAGCTGGCTGGTTGCATTTTCACCTGTACACAGGAAGCAGAAAGAAAACAGGAAGTGAGGTAATGCTAAAAATTGTCAAAGCCCGCCTCTGGTGATGTACTTCATCTAGCTAGTTTGAACCTCTTAAAGGTTTATAACTTCTCCAAACAGTGCCAACTGGAGACCAACTATCCAAATATATGATCCTATCAAGGGCGTTTCGCATTCAGGCTCCACCAGGCCTTGTGAGGCAAAACACAGCTCTCCCTTCAAAAAGGTATAAGGGAGAGTTTAGTTTGGAGCCAAACATGAGTGATGACAGTTGAAGAACACAGACTCAAGTTATCCCAAATACCACGTTGCAGGGCAGTCACAGTTTCATGACAGTTTCGTTTTGTAATAGAACAAAAGGAAGTCCTAAAGTAAGGCTCCCCTCCCAATAGATTGGTAGAAACAGCAAGCACTTTGTCACAGCCAAGTGGGTCAACCTCTGCTGTATGTTTCAGATGCTCTTTGACTCCGTTCTTGGCATTTGGGTTGATAGAAGATAGCTAGTAATATTTATACCCCAGAAGGTTTTCCTTAGCAGTCACAAGGATGTTCATCAAACTCAGAGAGGAATGATGGGTGGCTGTTAAAGGCATGCAGCGCTTTGAGTGAGAGTGTCCCCCATAGTCTCATGAAATGTTTTGGCTTTAGTTGGTGGAACTGTTTGGGAAGGGTCAGAAGGTGTGGCCTTGTGGTAGGGGGTGTGTCACTGGCGATGAGCTTTCAGAATCCAGTGCCGTTCCCAGTTAGTTGTCTCTCTTTCCTCATGGCTGTTGTCTCAACAAATAAGCTCTCAACATATAAGCTATTGCTCCAAATCCGTGGCTGCCTGCCTGCTGCCATACTCCAGCCGTGATGACATGGGTTGGAAAAACCCCCCAAACTATGAGTCCCCAATAAACTCTTTCTTTTATAAGTTGTCTTGATCATGGTGTCTCTTCCCACCAATAGAAAAGTAACTTTTTTCTCCTTTTTAAAATTATATTTCTCGCCCAGACATTAATGTCAACAATTAATAAATGGGACCTCATGAGGCTGAGAAGCTTCTGTAAGGCAGGAGACACCGTCAAGAGAACAAAGCGACAGCCTACAGACCGGGAAAAGATCTTCACCAATCCTACATCTGACAAAGGTCTAATATCCAAAATATATAAAGAACTCAAGAAACTAAACACCCTCATCCAAATAACCCAATTGAGAAATGGGGCTTGGAACTAAACAGAGAATTCTCAACAGAGGAATATCAAATGGCTGAGACACACTTAAAGAAATGCTCAACCTCCTTAATCATCAGGGAAATGCAAATCAAAACAACTCTGAGATTCCATCTTACACCCATCAGAATGGCTAAGATCAAAAATTCAAGCGATACCACATGCTGGCGAGGATGTGGAGAGAGAGGAACACTCCTTCATTGCTGGTGGGAATGCAAACTAGTACAGCCACTTTGGAAATCTATCTGGTGCTATCTCAGAAAAATGGGAATAGGGCTTCCTCAAGACCCAGCTATTCCACTTCTTGGAATATACCCAGAAGATGCTCCAACACACAACAAGAAAATTTGCTCAACCATGTTCACAGCAGCCTTATTCATAATAGCCAGAACATGGAAACAGCCTCAGTGTCCATCAGTAGAAGAATGGATAAAGAAACTGTGGTACATATACACTATGGAATACTATTCAGCTTTTAAAAACAAGGAATTCCCGAAATTTGTGGATAAATGGATTGAGCTAGAAATGATCATAATGAGTGAGTTAACCCAGAAGCAGAAAGACTCAAATGGTATATACTCACTTATATCTGCATATTAGCCCAAGGGGCATGTCCCACGAAAGCCTTCACTTACCAGGAAACTGAGACAGAGGGGAGGACACTCTATTGGGACTCTAGATGAGAGAAGCATGGGAGAATGGCAAAGTAGAAGGATCCAGAGGGTCCTAGAAGCCTACAAGTAGAACATTATGATAGGCAGATTTGGGCTCAGGGGTCCCGCTCAAACTAAGGCACCAGCCAAGGACAATACAGGCCGTAAAACTTTAAACCCCTACCCAGATCTAGCCAATGGTCAGAACATTCTCCACAGTAGAGTAGAGAGTGGGATATTACTTTCTCACATACTCTGGTGCCTCACCTTTGACCATGTCCCCTGGAGGGGGAGACCTGGTGGCACTCAGAGGAAGGACAGCAGGTTACCAAGAAGAGACTTGATACCCTATGAACATATACAGGGGGAGGTAATCCCCCTCAGGAACAGTCATAGGGGAGGGGAATAAGGGGAAAATGGGAGGGAGGGAAGAATGGGAGGATACAAGGATGGGATAACCATTGAGATGTAACAAGAATAAATTAATAAAAAAAATAAAAAAATTATATTTCTCTTTTTACATATACGTTTATATGTACACATAAATAAAATAAACTACATACAGCAAGAAGAGCCATGAAACAATCAGGAATTATATAAATGTTACATTCATAGTGATTTGCCCATTTTATTTGACAATCTTGAAAATGACATCTTTCCTATCTTGATGAGTCTAAAATTCTGAATGTAAATCAATATTTATCATATCTCACCTCTATCAATTTAAAACATCTATCTAGACTTAAAAACATTTTAACCCCTAACCAACTAAACAACTAAGCTTAAGTGTAAAACTAAACTCTCTGGTCTTCAACATCATCAGAGACTTAAAAGAAATAAAACTTAATTACCTGAGTAAAGTGGAGGTGCACGTTAGCGGCTTCCAAAATGAAAAAATGACAGAGACAGTTGCTGTCTGAACAGTTACCCAAAACTCTCTATAATGTTGGAACATCATCTTCAGCCTTCTGGCCCAAAATGTACTATACACATATTTGTGAGGCAGGAGCTGTTGAGGACTTGCTTACCCTGGCTTGGCAGAGTTTGGCCATCAACTCTGCCTGCATTCAAATTTGCCCTTTTTTAAGGCAGAATTGTGTCTGTGGTACCCAGTGGCTTGTTTGCAACAAATTTGAAGCCATCTCCATAAGGAGAGTCTTTGATGCTCATCATCTTCTTTGGGGTAGGCTGGGTGTTGCCTTGACAAGTAACTTGTCTTGTTGTCACTGAATCTTTCAAATAATAAAAACTTCTGCAAAATCCAACTGTCTGCAGACATAATTTTCTAATTGATCAATTCACTTTGTAGAATCTTTAGTAGAGGTGTGGCTTTCCCCTCCTGGAAACTTCAGTCCATGGTGAAAATGGTTTTAGAGCTTTTACAGTCGCAGAAAAAACAAAAGTATATATCAAGGCTTCCCTTTCCCCTTTCCCAACACACTGGTTGATATCAGGTAGAACTTTATAGCAATGCCAGGAAGCTTCTGCTGTTGGTTTCAGGTACCATCTGAAGACATTATGAGCTTGGACTGGTGGTTAGTAACTTAGTGTATCTAAAAGGTTTTATGAAGTAGACACAGGATGTTAGATCAGAGGCCGACTGAATGGTATTACGTGGGCCAAAGGCATCTCAAGGTAAGTTGGTTCTAAAACTGCGTCATTTGTACCTTCCACAATCAGTAAGTTTTAATCAGCCAAGAAGCATTGAGGAGCCTTTAGCCTAGGTTCCCCCCCCCCCCAGAAGTTTAGCTCACAAGCTTAACATTCAAAATGAGTCAAGAGGTGAGGTCTTATTCTGTCTGTTTACTCTAAGCCTTTGAGGGCAGCATTTGTGGTTTGTAGCTATAGGTTGCTTTCAAGCCAGCAACTGGGACAAGAAAATTATATCCTGTGACACAGTGGCCAATGGGCAAGGAAGGAGACCTGCATGCCCATCACTGGATGGACCACATTCAGAAGGTGTAGTTATTCTGTTTAAAGGACTCCCAGACCCGTGGCCTGAAAACTTGGCAACTCTCACCTCTATAGTAACACAGGGCTGTCAGGGGCCAGAGCATCAAAGAGGGATTTCCATGGGTCTATAGATGGGCTCCCTTTGATCACTGATAGGAGGCTGGGACTCCCCAAGGAAGCAGGGCCCTCTTTCCTGAAGGTGTGGGGCCTTTGCTTTCAGCATCTCTCCTCTTCCCTAGTGCCTGCCAAACTCACAGGCCCCTCATTAAGCTGCATCTGACTTTCACGGTCTAATTGGCCAACAAAAGAGACACTTCATGAGGCCGAGAGCCCTGTCATTTCTTGGCATCATGTCCTGTATATGAATGCGCTTCTTGGGATGCTATTAGCTCGCTGGAGAGTAAGCTCACAGAGTCAGGAGTCTATTCTGTTGGCTCAAAGGCTTCCTTTAATCCGTCTCATCTAATACCTCCGCTCCTCTCTTCCTTTCCCATCTCTTCTCCCTGCGCCCCCCCCCTTCTTCTGTTTTTCCTCTCCTCCTCCTTCTTTCTCCTTCCATTAACTTCTACTAAGAAGTTCTGGCTGTGTGCTGCCTTGGCTGAGATTCAAGAAATGCATAAGTCGGGCGGTGGTGGCACATGCCTTTAATCCCAGCACTCAAGAGGCAGAGGCAGGTGGATCGCTGTAAGTTCGAGGTCGGCCTGGTCTACAAAGTTAGTCCAGGACAGCTAAGGCTACACAGAGAAACCTTGTACTGAAAACCAAACCAAACCAAACCAAAACAACAACAAAACAAAAGCAAGAAAGGAACGCATAAATAAAACACAAGGCTTCATCTCCTATAGGTGCCCTGGAGTGTGCTGTGTGCTGTGGCTGAAGACTAGAAGGAAGGGTTTATGTGGACAGAGGGTACTGAGGAGTTGGGGAGTATACTGGCGGGGGAGGGGGGATGTGGCTGGTTGGGTGGTAATGTTACTGGTAGATATTAGAGTCTGAAAGGTACCTGGTTTATTTGGGATTGTCCTGTTACCTATGGAAGCTAGAAAAGGGCATCAGGTTCTCTGGAGCTGGAATTACAAGCAGTTGTGTAAAGTTATCCATTGTAGGTGTTGGGAAGTGCCCCAGCCCACGGGGTCTTCAACGGATGCCTGTGGAAGGGGCAGACGAGTGGGGGACGGAAGACAGGAAGAAGGAGAGCAAGTCTGGGTTCTGATCAAGCCCCCAAACTTTATTTTTCACATAACAGTTTATAAAGGAGAAGCAATGAGGAAATGAGGAGATATGAGTGAGAGGGTTGTCTCAGCAGTTTAACTACAGGCTGTCCCAAGGCACCAGGTGTCCCAAGTAATTTCCTGTAACCCACGTGGTGATCTTATCTCAACATCCTGTTTCTCAAGGTCGCAGGCCACGAGCTGGGTTCCGGTAATTATCCATGGACCTTTGGCCTCTGGCAGGGAAGTGAACATGTGAACCCAGGTCCATTTCAAAATTAGGAACTGCTTTGAACCACTGGGCCATTTCTCCATATACTTCTTCTCTTTCTTTTTATACATAGATGCTGAAGGTCTCATGTCCTTAGCTTGGACAACAAGTGTTCCAAGCCCATTGTGCCATTTTGCTCAACACAAGGTGTAGCCCAGGCTGGACTCATACTCACCATCATCCTAGCCTCTGCCTTTCCTCCCTGCTGAGCCACTACAAGAGCCATTTGTTGACTTTTGTTTTACAGTGCAGGGTGTGGTCTAGCTTGATCTTTACCTGAGTCAGTGAGAAAGCATGTATGTTCTGCTGCTTGTTGGCAGGAGCTCTTCGTGCTTTCACCGATGGTCTGCTCGAGTGTTCCATCTCTCGCTCTGTTCTGTCTAGTTGTTGTATCCACTGTCCAGATGCAGAGGTCAAATCCTTCAACCAAACTTGAGGATTTGTGTGCACTGTCTTTTAGTTCTATCTGTTTTCAGCCCTAAGCTTTACAGCTCTACTGTCTGAGGTAGGCACAGTCAGAACTGTTATTTGTTCTTCATGGGCTGAATGCTTCCTTGTGTAAACAGCCTCTTGCATCTGGCAGTTTTTACGCTGAGGTTTTACTGAATCTAACATAGCCATGTATGCTTTGTTTTGATTAACATTTAAACTGTTTATCATTTTAACATCCATTTCCTCATACCACTATAATTGAAGAGAATTATTTTTAAATAGCATGTATATCTCCTGCCAATCACTTGCCTTTTAATTGTTGAGTTTATAATATGTGCATTTATATAATTATTGGTATATAAGGACTTAAGTTAAGTCAGACACTTACATTTTTGTTTTCTGTTTCTATTTTTACTTTCTCTAGTTATTTTTTAAAAAATGTATGTGTGCATGTGCATATGTGTGTACAGGTACACATGAACATGTGTGTATGTGTGTGTGTGTGTAGCTAAGAGCACAATCTTGGGTATTATCCTTAGAAATACTATATTTATTTGAAACAGGGTCTCTTCATAGCCTGAAGCTTGCCAACAGGCCAGACTGCCTGGCCAGCGAAACCTAAGGATCTGTTTGCCTCTGCCTACCCAGTGCTGGGGTTTCAAATACATACCACCATTTCTGGCATTTTCACATGACTTCTGGGCATAGGACCTCAGCCCTTACAGTTGTGAGGCAAACAGTTTAACAACACAGTATCTCTCTAGGCCACTGTAGTTTCTTATGGGTTATTGATTTACCAATAGCCATCGTAGTGGCTGTCTCTAGGTAGGGTTCATACTGGGCAGTCTGGGTAGTATATTATATACACATGATGCAGCCTACTATTGTCTAAACTTTAGCAGTTTGAGTAAAATGTAGACAACTCCTTCCAGTGGGTTCTTTTTTACTTTCCTGCCCCAGCACACCGGGGTTCGATTAATGCTCGGGAGGAGAATTTTCCTGTATAGGGACAGAACACAAGACACAAAGAAGGGGGCAAGTCTGCATTCTGATCAAACCCCGTTTATTGAAAAATTTCACAGAGTTTATATAGACACAGAGGCATGGGTATTTGTGTAAGCAAGGGTTGCTATGGATACCTAACTCTGGAATGCTCCAGCAGGTGTCTACCTTTACAGCTGCTATAATTGCAGGAGAGAAATTCCAGAGAGAAAGGGAAGTTGTGAAAGATCTGGTTAGTCAGGAAAAAGTTCCCGGAACTGCTGCTCGCAGGAAGTTGGCCTTTAATCTGATTTTACCAGTAGTCTTACTGGAAAAGCTAGTTTATAGCCAGAAAGGAGTAGCTCTTACTATGAGCTCCTGTGTGTGTGTGTGTGTGTGTGTGTGTGTGTGTGTGTGTGTGTGTGTATGTGTGTGTCTTAGAATGACCGTCCCCTACAATAAACCACAACAGGTGTTTAACTGTCGAACCACGACAGGGTCGTGGTTTCTGGTAAATGACAGACTGCTGGAGAAATAGGAACCTAGGCTCTGACAAGATGGAAGAACATTGGCCATATAGCCCGTCCCCTACACTTTCCCAAGCTTATAGTATAACTGTCTGAATATTTCCTATGCAAACCATCATAATCATAGAAATCAAAATTATAACCACTAACCAGAATTCAGAGTATGGAAAAGGAGGAGACTGTATTGTACATCACCTTGAGTTTCCATTTTTATTTAATTCTTTGGGAATTTCATACATGCAACATTATATTTTGGTCAAATACACTCTTCAAGCTCCACCTCTGACTCTTCCAAGACCCCATTGTAATTTTTGTTTGTTAATTTATCCATTATGATTTAAAAAATGTTTATTGTATTATATTTAAAGAATTATTTTATTTTTATTTTTAATTATGGGTCTGCGCGTACATCTGTGCACATGAGCGCAGGTGTCCCTGGAGGCTAGAGACATCAGACGCCCTGGGCCTAGGGTTACAGATAGCCGTGAGCTGCCTGGTGTGGGTGCTGGGAGCTGGACTTGGATCCTCTGGAAGAGCAGCAAGTGCTCTTACGACTGAGCCATCTGTCCGGCACCCCATCCTGAGTTCTTACCTTGTTTTTCACTCCTTCCTAATGTTTGGAGAGTTCCATGATGTGTAGGAACCCCACGTCAACCATTCCTCCCAGCCTGCACCAATGATGACAAAAGGAGTCTCCCTTTCACCTCAGGATGTCATCTTCCTCCTAACGGTGCCGTGCCTGGACCATTCCATGTTGCTTCTGCTTTTTCTTCTGCACTTGAAAAACATCCTCTATTGTCTCTGTGGCTTTGTTGGGAATTTGGTGCATCTGGGTCACGCTCCCTGCCTACTTTGGCAGAGTTACATCTGCTGCTCTCAGGATTTTTTTCTTTGTCTTCACTTTTCAGAAATTCAGCAAAGATATGTTTGGAAATGGATCATTTGGTTTTATCCTGTTTAACGTTTTCTCAAATTCCTGAATCTTATTTTGAGCAAATTTGGAAAATGTAGCCAAAAAAAAGAAAAGAAAAGAAAAGAAAAGACTTGAATAGTCTCTTCTTCCTTCATTCCTTTTTTCATCCCTCCCTCTCTTCTGCTCTCCTTCCTCCCCACTTCCTCCTCTCTTCCACCACCTCTTCCTCTTCCTCTTGCTGTGTTTTCCTATTTTATGTGTGCACATGTACTTGTGTGTAGTTGTGTTCACGTATGCTTGCACACGCATACAAATATGAGAGGTCAAGTTTAGATGTTTTTCTGTTTCAGTTTCCACCCAATTTTTTGAGACAGGGACTCACATTGGACCCTACCTTTAACATTTGTGCTAGGTTGGTTGTTGGGTTGCCCCTAGCATCTGTCCATCTCTGCTGCTCCCAATGCTGGGGTCAAAGATGCATGCCACTGCACCCAGCTTGCACCCATGACCGTTAAGGCTGGTAGAGTGTTCTGTAGGCGGAGCCTGCCAGTTGGAATTCCTCAAGGGTGTGTGGCCTGGATACTCACACCTTGAGGGGATAGTAGTAGTAGTAGTAGTAGTAGTAGTAATCATCATCATCATCATCATCATCATCATCATCATCATCATCATAATTGTTGGCTGTGTTTTTTTTTAACAATTAGACTTTATTATACAATCCAACTATTTTATACAAGAGGGGGGAAAGGGTTAAAGGGAAACAAGAGTAAACCTTCCGGTATCTGTTCTATCTGTTCCACGGGATGGATCCCCAGGTGTCTCTGGCCCGCACTCTGGTCTGGCCTGTAAGCTGGTCTCTCCCCAAATCCATGTGCAATCCTGTTCCAAAACCTGCAGCCTTCTCTTCTCTCCTCTGCCAGTGTCTACCCCAACCCCCACCCCACTCTGTCATGCAATGACTGGTCTGGGTCTGGATCCCTGCCCCCATCAATGTTCGATTAGAAACACAATAGCCTGGCTGGAGTCCTGGTCTACTTCCTGAATTTTAGGCCCAGGATGGCTCCATTCAGTCTATCACAATGTATCTGTGGTGTTTCCAAGGGGCAAAGTCCGCCAAGATTGCTTTCACCTGGGACAAAGCTTACACTCTTTCTCACAAATTAATAATAATAATAATAATAATAATAATAATAATAGTAATAATAATAAACAATAACAACAACAGCAATTCACTGAATTATCATCATGATGACTGCCTTAAAATCTTAAAATTATATATATATTTCTGATACATATAATAGCATATATATATATATATATATATATATATATATATATAGAGTGTGTTTGTGTGTGTTATGCATGCACATGTATGCCTCATGAGTGGAAGCTAGAGAATAATTTGTGGGAGTTGGTTCTCTCTCTCTATCATGTGGATCTTAGAGATTGAACTTAGGTTGGGAGGCTCGGCACTTAGCCATCTTGCCCACCTCTATTTGAATATCATCATCAGATAATCCAAACACCTCTATCATTGGTATCTACTATTTATTGCTTGTCTAATGATTCTTGCTTGGATAAATGGCTTACAAATGAGGTCTGGATGATTTTGACACTGTACTGTGAGATATGATTAAAATTAATTTTTGTTTTGCTGCCTCTATAAATACTCTACCCTTGCACTGAGTGGGGCAGTGCTACCTATCTGCTCAAGAATGTAAAAGCCAGCTGTTATAGAAGGCCTTTAGAGACAACTGGAGTCCCACGTTACTTGTGAGCAGGTGGCATTGAGGCTATTTGCAGGTGTTTGCAGAACCACCCACACTGGAAGAAGTAGTAATGATGCTCTGGAGCCCTAGGAGACTCTACCATGCATATGGGAGTTGGTCTCATTACTGCTGGGAAGTGGTGCAAGTGAGAGCTCGACAGGAGAAGAATGAGAATATGAATGAGGATGAAGATGAGGATGAGGAGGAGAAGGAGAAGGGAAAGGGAAGGGAGAAGAAGAAGAAGAAGAAGAAGAAGAAGAAGAAGAAGAAGAAGAAGAAGAAGAAGAAGAAGAAGAAGATGCTCTACTAGGAGAGGAAGGGAGGGTGCTCCAAAGGAAAAGGGGGAGGGTGCTCCACTGGGAAAGAGGGGAGGGTGCTCCACTAGGAGAGGTGGGGAGGGTGCTCTATTAGGAAAGGGGGTAGGGTGCTCCATTAGCAGAGGGGGAAGGTGCTCCAGTAGAAGGGGGAGGTGCTCCACTAGGAGACAGGGGGGGAGGGGGAGGATGCTCCACTAGGAGAAGGGGGAGGTGGTCCACTAAGAGAGGGGGAAGGGTGCCCACTAAGATGGGGGAGGATGCTCCATTGGAAGAGGGTGAAGGGTGCTCCACTAGGAGAAGGGGGAGAGTGCTCCATCAGTAATTGGAGGATGGGTTCACTGGGGAGGGGAGAATGGCTTCACTCTGGAGGTGAGGATGCCCCAGTTCTATCAACAGAAAAAGAACTTCAGGCACCCCCATGATCTCCACTGGCACAGGGGACGAAGGTCTCGCTTCTGGCTCACTCTGTTCTGATTCTGCAAGGACAAGGCTGAAACCTCTTTCTTTGGCTGGGATGTAGGATGATCTCTACCAGGCTTTGCTGACTTTAGTGGGAGTGGGAAGCTTGCCCTCTGTGATGTTGCTGAACCAAGCAGCTCTGGTCTATATGTGTCTGTGTTGACTGGTAGCTCCTGTTTTGGTCCTTGGAAAGAAATGTGCTGTAAGGCTTTAAAGCCTTTACGCTTTTGTTTCTAACCCCAGCTTTTCCTATTACACAGTCTAAGATGTATAAAGCAAGAAGAAGCTCCATGGCACGTGTATTTTCTTAGGTACCAAGGCCACAACCTCTCCTCTCCTCTCTACCTTTCAATTCCACTAACATCTGTTTTATATAACGTTCAAGGGGCTCTATGCACTCAGCATGAAGATTAGTGGAAACTTCCATCTATTTCACCTCTGTAGAAGCAGTACAACCTGGACCTACAGGTAATTCTTACATTTCAAAGTTATTCTAGAAAAGCCAGAGCCAAGCAAGCAGCCACAATACCAAGGTGAAGAACACATGACACAGGCCATATGTAACGCAAAAGCATAAACCAGAAGTCAGATCCCAGAGCTCACAGAAAAGCTAAGTCCTGTGCATGCCTGCAATCCCAGCTTCTGGGGCTTACTGGCCTCCAGCCTAGCTGAGGAGAAGGTGAGCCCTAGGCTCAAAGAGGGACCCTACCTCACAGCTGTAGGCAGGGAGTGATAGAGGACACGTGATGCTCTGTTCTGACTTCTGCATGGATAGGCAGAAGAGACAATAATCTCTCTCTCTCTCTCTCTCTCTCTCTCTCTCTCTCTCTCTCTCTCACACACACACACACACACACACAAATCTGAAAAAAAAAAGCTAAGAATATTCTTTTTCCTTGCAGAAAAATTTTATCTCCATATAAATGTTAACTTTTAAAGCAATATAAAACAAATGTAATTTTACAGCAGTTGAGGACATTTTTCATCACCTGTCACTGTGTAGATCTGAGCATATGTATCATATTTCTTATGCCTAAAAACTTCTTTGTGTACTTCTTTCATGGCAAGTGTGTCAGCAATCTTCACTTGTATTATTTAATATACACGGTTTAATTCCTCCCTTACTTTTGAAAGATATTTTATTGTTTGTAGAATTCTGGTATAAGAGGTTCTCATTTTTTTCTTTGTCTTAGCTCTTTAAATACGTCATTATTTTTCTTCTGACTTGTTCAGTTTTTAATGAAAAGACTTCTGTGAACATAGTGTTTTCCTCTGTATATAAAGCATTTCCCCTGTGGTTAGCCTAAGTACCGCCCCTTGTATTTGTGTTTCATCATTTTAAATATGACATGTCTGGATTTTTAGGTGGGGTGGACTGGATGGATTTATTCTGTTCAGTGTTGGAGAATTCTGGCTCAGTCTCTGTTATTAACTTTGGGAGATATTTGAACATTTGTCCTCCACATGAGATGCCTTGAGCCCTTCCTACAGCTTTGGGTACTCAGCTCTACCTGTTCCCACCCCCAACCCCCTTTTTTGTTTCAGTTTGCAAAATTTATATGTACTTGTCTTCAAGATATTGATTCCTAACTCAGCTACATTACTTATAGTATCAAAACCACTGAAGCACCTTCAACATTATGAATATATTTTATTTTGTCATTAGTCCTTGAGTTTTTTGTATATAATTTTTACATCTCTGCTAAAGTCCCACATGCAATCATACATTTGGCTTACCTTTTCCCTTGAGGGGTCTGGATTTTGTTTTGTTGTTGTTTATTTGTTTGTTTTTCATGTTGGGATCAAACTCTGGGTCTTGAATTTGACAGGAAAGTCTCTACCAGTGAGCTAGATTCCCTACCTTTCTCTCTTGAGCTTTTTCTTTGAACACACTATTTTTTTTTATTGTAACCAGCCTGTGTGATGGGCCATAAACGATAGACTCAACATTAACATCTGCATTGCACTGAACTCTGGCCTTGTTTTTCTTTGTTGTTTCTTTTATGTGTCTTATACCTTTTTGTTTGGAAGCCAGACATCATTTAAAAACCACTTACTATATTTTCTCATTTCTGTGACAACACAAACAGCTCAAGGAAGGAAGGAAGGCCTTATATTGGCTCCCGGTTTCAGTGGGTTCAACCCATTGTGACAAGAAAGCATGGTGGATGAAGACAGTTTGGGTGATGGTGGGCCAGCAGTCAGAGAGGGTGAATGGTAGAGCTGAGCTGGGTCCTGCTCCCTCCCTTTTTTACTGCACTCAGAGACCTGGTTCATTGAATGGCGCTGACCCATCCCCAGTGGCCTTCTCTCTTGAGTCAGTCTTTTGACAACACCCTCAGGGAAGCACCCAGAGGTGCCTATATCTCCTAGGTGATTCCAACTCTACTTAAGTGGACAAAGAAGAGTAGCCATGCCAGGATAACTGATATTCTTGTCTCTAGTGTTACTTTTTAGGAATGGATACTTTCATAGCCCTGCATAAGGCTTTAGGATGAGATTCCAGGGTAATCTGATTGTAAGATGCGATGTACTGGCTTTTTATATTGCTTTAGCCGTCTTCACTAGAGTCTGAGCTTCACATTCTTCCAGTATAGTCCTGTTTTTAGGGAGAGTTCTTAGTACACACCCAACCATCAGCTGTTCACTAAAAACTTCAGGTGGATTCTTTGTACTTTGTGGCATGGTGCCCGTCGTTTGTGCAAGTAATCGAACGGCATGTCCCGGCTCTCCTCAGAAAGTCCCTGCTTTTCTTTGGAATTTGGATCAATTGATTATTCTGCAACCTCAGACCTATTATACATTAACGAAAATTATAATTAAAAAAGTTATTCAGATGTGTTTCATTGTAACGTGAATGCAATCTCCTGCCACAGTGTTTACATCCCAGCAAAGAGGACCGAGGGTCACAGAACCGTGTTTGGGTTCTTACCCTGTCTCTCCTGCCCTGTTCTGCTTCATGCTAACTCTAACTTCTACAAGGTACATTTTCTTATTTGATGGGGACCTGAGCTTGGGCCCCCAGCAGCCACACAGAGATGCAGGAGTGGTCTGAGCTCCAGCTTCAGCGGGACACCCTTGCTCAAGAGACAGAAACGGAGAGTGGAACAGACCACCAATGTCTTCCCTGGCTCCTCACCCATGGAGTTTCTGTCCTCTCGAATTCTTCCAGCCTCCAGACCTCCAAATTCTTACCTCATGGCTCTTCTTTCTGATCTGCAATCCTGCTCTGTTCCCTTGCTCTTTACACACCATAGATTCCAGCCCTAGTTGCTAAACCTACCTTGTCCAAATTTGGCCCAGCTTGCTACTACTCTTCTGTGACTCAGGGGCTCACAGGTGGAAGATGCCACCCATCGTCCCCCATAAGACACCAGCCTAGGCTTTCTTTAGAAGCTACCGTTCCAGCCCCAACGTAGCACCAGGTCACGGCGTTTCTAAATTCCCTGCTTTGCTTTGAGCTTTTCTGCATCCCTGAAGTCCTTCCTTACCCGTCTTTTTCTGCACTCCCCAGGTGCGGAAAGCTGAGATATGCTCATTGAACAGCTAGCTGGGAATTCTCTGTTCCCCTCTTCTGATCTCCTGATCATTCCTTGTATCTGAACAAGAGTGAATAAAGTTAGAAACAGAATAAATTACTGTGAGCATTTTCGACAGCGCTGGCCCGGGTGAGCATGTCTATGATGTCAAGTGTGTGGGAGGCTGAGGTGATGGGATTGTGAGTTTGAAGTTTGAGAAACTTGGCAAGATACTGGCTTTGATCATTAGAGCAAGCAGATGTGTTTATAAACAGAGGGAAGGATTGTTTTTCAGAGAAAAAGATTAAGAAAATACAAATTTATTTGGCAGCCCAGGAAGGAAGTAGGAGGTTCTGAGACAGATCAGGCACAGTGTGAGGGACAGAAGGCTCAGGAAGGCTTTGCTTTAGTGACTTTGGTCACCACTGTGACAACTGTGGAAAAAGTAACTTAAGATAAAAAGTTTTTTTTCCCCTTTTCTCACAGTGTGAGAGTGGTGGGGAAGCCATGTTGGCAGCAGCTCTGGGAAGGTGCTCATGTTTGTGTTGTGCACAGTCAGCAAGCAGAGAGTGGTGAATGCTGGGATTTAGTGGCGTGACTAAAGCCACGCCATCTTGTCCTGATAACTCCCTGACTCCTACTGGGTCTGCTCAGATGCGTTTCAGTCCCTAAGCCCCTGAACAGCCATATCTTTGGCAACCTGCTGGGAACTTTCCATGACCCTGACCATGGCCAGATGCATAACCAAACTATCCACTGAGTGTACAGCCAAAACAAACATTACAAGGTTCTCCCGGAACTATACTTGACAATGATGTCATTGGGGGGTTTGTGGGGGTGCCTTTATAAACACTGTGTCCCCAAGCTTTGGTGCTAAGAAGTTTTTGTGGGCAGGAGCGTGCTCGCAGTCACTGGCTGACTTCGCTTTGTGTTCATGGAGATGTGTAGCTTTCTGACCTGGTCTATTCAGCTTTCTTTCATTTATTTAGTCCTGGACTCTAACCCCCTCTGCTCCAAAGCACAGCCCCTGGAGTGACGCTGCATTCCTTTTGGGTGGGTCTTTCACCTTATCACCCTAATCTAGACACTCTGTTATTGACCTGCCAAGGGATTCTCAACCCTTCCCAGCTCACCCTTGAGATTAACTGTCACAGGTAGACACGTCTCACGCCGACATCCCATGTCCCTGTTGTGATCACTACATGGCTCTCATCTGGCCCTTTCTCTTTAAACAGTGCATGTCTCTAAGTCAGAGCATCGTTTTGTTTGTTCATTTAGGAAGCCCACGTGGCCACGTGTGAAACTGGGTGCGGATGGATTTCCACTCACTGTTTGTAGCATCCACTGTTCTCATGATGGTGAAGCTGTTCACAGCCCAACCACCCAGTGTGTAGGTCTCTCAGTTTGGAGACACTCTCGTGTGTGGATGTGGGAGGGCGCTGGGGAATGTTCTCCATGCCATTACAGTATAGACGGAACACAGCTCACTAGCATTGGAGGGCCGAGGGAGACGTATTTGTAGAAAACTGCTAAGGAGCCATTAACACAGGTTCTCATTTGTCAGCTACAGTAAGTCTTCGTGTGTGTGTGTGTGTGTGTGTGTGTGTGTGTGTGTGTGTGTGTGTGCGCGCACGCGCATGTGTGTGTGTGTGCTCACCATGGCACATGTGGGGAGGTCAGAGGATGTCTTGCAGGAGCCAGCTCTTTCTACTCAGGATGTGAATCATGTCATCAGGGTTTAGTGAAGGTGCCTTTTAAGATGGAGTCTCTCACTTGTCTGGTATTCACCAGCTCAGAGAGGCCTGTTTGGTCAGGGAGTGCCGAGTGTCTGTCTGTCTCCAGCACTCTGATTAAAAGGGCCTTCCACTGTGCCCAGCCTTTAAAACGTGTGCCCTGGCACTGAAGTCAGGCCCTAATTCTTGCAATGAAAACACTTTACTGACTTGAGTGTTGTCTGCAGCCCAACATCAGTACCTCTTATAATAAAGAGCAAGAAAGTATGCTCTCTCAGAAGATTGGAACCGGATCCTACCATTAACTCCAGGAGGAGAGTGCAGCCAGTGAGACTCCTGCATCTTTCTATTGAGAAAGCATGTAGCAAATTGATCCGAGTACATGAGATGAGGGCAGGCAGAAGGCCCCTTGGCGGCCCTTGGCGTGAGAAGATGGGGAACAGAGGTGAGGAAGACTGGCAGGACATCTGGTTTCTTTTCCTTTTTCCTTTTAGTTTTTAAGGGCGCGGTTGTTTTGTCTGCACATATATTTGTGCATCATGTTCAGAGGCCAGAAGAGCGTGTTGGAATCCCGGGGGCTAGAGCTAGTGATAATTGAGAGCCTCCATGTTGCTGTTGGCTACTGAACCCAAGTCCTCTGGGAGAGGAGCTAGTGCTCTTCACCACTGAGCCATCTCTCCAGCCTTCAGTGTCTGGTTCTTTAAAAACAGAACCACTCCAGCCTCCATAAAGCCACTGACCTCTGTGCTCCCAGATCATAGCCTAGAGGCTCAGGCACGTCCAAGCTTTTGATACTGCAATACCAAACTGCTGTCTCCAAAGTTTATACAGGAGATACTTGCAATCGAGTTACTATAAACATCACAAAACCCTCTCATACTGTTTTCAGTTAAGTTTACAAGTTCGTGTCAAGCTGCATCAACAGGTTATATGTGGCCCAGGGGTCAAAGGTTGGGCACTCCTGGCACTTCCTATCTGCCAGTGCTCAATGTCACACATTCCTCAGCCACTCTCATCCTGAGGTTGTGTACTCTCTTGGCACAGGAGCAGCTGTCACAAAGACCCCTGGTGACCTCTAGGTCTGTCATCTGAGTGTGCATGATGTGTACACAACACATGCACCATTTCAAAAGTGAAAGACCCTAACACCGATCCTTATGTGCATGAATGCTGACAAGAAAGAGTTTCTCTCTATCTCCCTCTCAGCCCAGGGTACTCTATTCCTTTCTCCTGGGACCTGTGATGGGGCTGTCAGGATAGTTCCTTCTTCCTCTGCTACCTCCCTGCTTTGGCTATGGGGACTTCCCTGAGGCTGGACACAGTGAGGCATGTTTTAGCCCAGGCCCTGCCACACACCACCTCTCACTTTGCCGGTTCTCAGCTGCTCCTGCCTCACTGTCACCACTGTACTCACCTGAGACAATTTTTGGAAAGCCACAGAGGTGGTGCACACCCCTACTTGCCTCCCTGGGGCCTGTAGAGGGCGCTGCAGGCCCATTGCCCTCTCTACCCCTCCAGCGCTTCCCACCCAAGGCCAAAGAATGCTTGAGAAACTGGAGCCTGCTGTGTCCTACACAGCCTCTCTCTGTCCACTTCAGAGGGTAGAGCCAGTTGGTTAGATGCTCAGGCCTGGCTCTGCCTCCCACATCTGTACCAAGTGCCTGTCTTCTGTAGTTCTAGAACAATCTCTATCCCCTGACCAGCTCCAGCCCTACACTAGTGTTAGTGCTACCTGGTCCTGCAGGTTTGAGTGCTCTGTTGTGTGAAATATTCCTGTCTGTTTACCCCAGAGGGACACACACACACACACACACACACACACACACACACACACACACACACACGATCAAAGGAACAGTTTTAGTCAAATCTAGCTTGATGACGCAATGAGTTTAAAGGGTTGCCTAAGAAATGTGGGTGAATGATTAATTTACAGCAATTTGGGGAACTTACAGTTGGATATACCACTTGAAGAAAATGTCTTTCTTTCAGCAACCATGTTACCTGCCTATAAATCCTCCGCAAAGGGCAGGACTGAGTGAACCCCTCCTCTCTGGAAAGTTAGTGGGCTCAGTCTTCTGCAGTATTTGTAGGCAATCACAGCTGCTGAAGGTTGAAGGGAGCAACGATCTTGTCAAGCTTGGTGGATGGCATTTCCTTCCCTGCAGATGTGGTGACTACTGTTGTGGTCAGAGCTGTTAACACCCTTCCCGGCAGGTGTGGTGGTTACTACAGTGGTAAGAGCCGTGGAGAGCCATGAGTCTTTCCCCTCAAACCTCACAGTGTACTTTGACCAAATTAGCCAGCAGTAATTTACTGAGCAGCTACTATATGCCAGGAATTATACATGATGCTGGGACATAACAGGGAGCTGCTGCATCTGCTGGGAGAGACACTGGGCGCAGAACTTGATGGAGCTCACCGAGGAGCAGGGATGCACTGGCAGCAGGCATTGCCAAGGCACCTGCCTTCATCAAACCTTAGCAGACAGGGCAGAGGGGTAGGGCTGAGCTAGCTCGGTGGTAAGGTGCTTGCTCAGCCTGCACATGGCCCTGGGTTCGACCTTACCATGGTAACATAAAAAGGGGCAGACAAAGGGAATGCCATATTCAAAGGCATGGACAAAGAACTCCTGAGACTTGATGAGTTAACAATTGAAAGGTCAAGTCAGGGAGAAGAAAGCCTTTGGGAGAAGGGAGAAGAATGCTTGTCAAAGAAGTAGCTCTTAACCTCAAAAAGGATAAGACAGAGTTTATTCTGAAACCAGATATGAGTGATCATGGCCCAGGAATTTAGGCTACCCCAAATTCCATGTTCCAACACAGAGGCAATTTTATGAAGCTTTTACAGCAACAGAACAAAGAAATTAATAAATTTAGGCATTTTTCAAATACAATGGAGGAAATATTAGGTAGTCAGGCTATAGGAAAGGGAAGAGGCTTCTGCCAGAGGTCTCGGGTGCAGTCTGACAGCACCACTGTTTGGTTGGAAGGAGCTAAATGCCTGTACATTCCCAAGGATTCATATAACGATCATAAAGGTGTTAGCTCACTCATAGGCGAGGATGACAAATGGCTCTGAAGAGGGATGGCTCTGGACCTGGAATTTTCCAGATCCCACAATCAGTGAAGTTTTAATCAAGGAATCGGCCTTGCAGAAGGCTCTGCGGAAGATCCAGCCTCTTTGAGGACTTCCTTTTGCAAGAGCATCTGGATGGCAGCTGGATGACGTCCGAGAGCACAGGAGGCTCTCTCTGGTGCCTTTCCCATCAGTGCAACCAAATTCATGGCAAACGGTAACTTGGGAGATGAAAGTTTATTTTGGCTCAGACTTTGAAAATTCCATCTACAGTGGTTGGGGAAGACATATGGTGGAGGCCATTTTGGGTTTAGTGGCAGAAGTGAGAGGCAGCTAGCACTCTCAGGGTCAACCAAGAAGCAAAAACGGGACAAGAAAATAGATCCTCTTCCTCAAACATCCACCTCCTCCTGGGTCCCCCACCACCAAAGGCTCCCCAACCTCCCCCCAACAGCTCCCCCAGCAGAGACCGAGTGTTCGAATACGTGAGCCGGTGGGGACATTTCACATCCTAACTGTAACAGAAGCAGTGTCCTTACTTTTGTCAACTTGACACCAAAGTCACCTGGGAGGAGGGACCCTCATTTGAATAATTACCTCCATCAGGATTGGCCCATGGACTTGTCCCAGGGGGTGTTTTCTTGAATAATGACTGATACAAGGGAACACACTTTCCACTATGGATGGAAACATGCCTCAGTTGTATAAGAAAGCAGGCTGTGCGAGCCGGGAAGCATAGGCTTTGGTTCCTGCCATGGCTTCTCTCAGCAAAGCTTCCTCCTCCTCCTCCTCTCTCCCCATTTCTTCCACACACTCTCTCCTCCCTTTTCCATCCTCCTCCCTCTTCTCTTTCTTTTTCCTCTACTTTCCCCTTTATTTCTCCTCTGAACCTCATATCACTCTAAGGAGCAATTATAGTTAAAGTTTAAATAGTCCTGGTAGTTTTGGGTTTGTTTTTACATTATTGCAAAATGTGTCTTTAACTTATACAGCTTTTCTTAGTCAATAAAGGAGCTTTGTGTCGTTGGAAAAGAATGTTCTCTGCGTTGTACAAAGAAACACAGGAATAAAGGGAAAGTAACCTAGCAAGGAAGTTTCTTTTTATAACAGGGTGTATCAAGACCAAACCCAAACTAGCAAGCACTCTGCCTGTCTTAATTACTGTTCTATTGCTGTGACGAAACACTATGACCAAGGCAACTTATAAAAGAAAGGATGTAATTTTTGGGGCTCGCAGTTGCAGAGGGTTAGAGTTCATGACCACCACGGCAGCAGTCAGGCAGGCGCGGCTGTGGAGGAATAGCTAAGAGCTTACATCTGATCCACAAGCCCAAGCCAGAGATAGATAGATGATAGATATATGGATGGATGGGTGGGCGAGTGGGTAGGTGGATGGGTGCAAAAGATGATAGCTTTTGAAAACCCAAAGCCCACCCCCCCTCCACTGGCATACCTCCTCCAACAAAGCCACACCTCATCTTTCCCAGACCATTCTAACAACTGATGACCAAGCATCCAAACATATGAGCCCGAGCCGCCATTCTTATCCGAACCACCAGAATGGAATAGAGACTTTATTTAGTTTTTGTTCTAAGGTGGACAGTGACAGTGTCTCGTCCTACTAGAGAAAGCTCAACCTCATAATTTGATGTGATTGTGACATGTACATGGCACCAGTCTAGGGGTTTGGGCAAAAGATGTGTCAAAAGTTGGGGGGGATTTGTGAACTATTGCCCTTGGTGGGCTAGCTGCCTTTTATGGAAAAACATTTCTCACAATGTGTATTTTTTAAGTTGTTGTGTTTTGCTTGTGTCTCCTCATGGTGCCCATAGCTTCTTACAATAGCTCTAAGTCACTTCTGATGGCGTGGTTTGGGTGTGAGCGTGGTGGGGAGCAATCCTGGTTGACACGCTGCATTTTCATTATGGTCTTCCTACTTACCTCTGCCTTTTGTGGGCATCGTTTGCAGTGACAAATTTTCATGCATATGCGACACAGGAAGCATCACATGCATTGTAAATTCTTTCAGTACCAATTCCTTCGCGTCTTCCACCTCTAGGCACTGTCCTGGGTTCTGAGGGTGCTCCTAGCACTCAGCAAGACCACTCATGTTTCTTATGGTAAATGCACTGCTTTTTATGTCAGTTGCCCTCTTGTTGCGGTCCCTGCTCTCCGCCCCCCTCCCTCCACCCCATAGTCTCCCGGACATGCTGTTTAAAGAGCAAAGTTAGAGAATAGAACTTCTCAAAGAATCTCAGAAGCCCAGGTTGTGATAGAACTCCACAATGGAGGCCGAGGAGGCATCACCACAACCAGAAGGCTGTCAATAAGCCGTCACAGGAGCTTCATAAAAAACCCAGTGAGCAATGGTGCTGTGCCTGTTCTGGGTCCTGAGGCATCAATTAAGACAATATTTGTTATGATTTTTGAGGAATCCAGTTTCTGGGAGGGCCTGACAAGGATGCGGCTGGGCTGACTGCGCCGGGTCAGAAAGTGCCAGTGTTACAGACATGGGTCAGAGACCAGAGGGCTCCCAATGGGATTTCCAGATTCTGGTGTGTCAGAACAACAACAGAAGAAACAGTGGTAGGAAGAGTGTTTGTTAAGAGTGACAGCTCTTCAGAGGGTGGGAGCGGAGCAGAGGGAGTGGGCCAACAAACCATGGTCCTCTGCGGCTCCTGCCTCCGGGTTCCTGCCTTGAGTTATGACCCTGCTTTCCTCAGTGATGGATCGTGACCTGGGAGCTGTAAGGTGAGGTGAATCCGCCCCTCCTCCAGCTGCCTCTCGGTCATTGCAGGAAACACAAAATATTAGTCTTTTCTGCCAAATACTCTAAAGCTTTTGCTCATGGCAAGGACTTTACATTTTTAAATCTCCCCCTATATCTTGTAAGACTCTTAGGCAAATCTTTTTACCTCCTCCACCTTGTAAAAACCGCTGTGCAAATGTTTTGATCTCCTCTTGCCTAGCAACA
The DNA here is from genome assembly GCF_964271855.1 of Acomys minous. Lineage (NCBI taxonomy): Eukaryota > Metazoa > Chordata > Mammalia > Rodentia > Muridae > Acomys > Acomys minous. Next base: position 58,837,240 of record NC_140495.1, read on the forward strand.
CTCTTGTTTACACAACAGCCTACCGCATCCTTGGAACTTGGGTGATCGGCCAGCTTCTCCCTGCTTTTCTTCATTTCCTTTAAAGCTAGACAGTCACATCACCATAAAATCAGAATTTTCTATAGTCTGTTATTATAAGGACGTTATTATCGCTACGTAATCATATGGAAAAATGTCAGAAATCAAATTAGAAGAAAATTCAAGCATTAATTAGAAAAAAACCTAACTGTATTAGTCATGGTTCTCCAGAGGAACAAAATTCACACACACACACACACACACACACACACTATATATATATATATATATATATATATATATATATATATATATATATATATATATATATATATATTATTAGAATGGCTTATAGGCTATACAGATTGTGCTGCAGCTAGTCTAACAATGGCTGTCTACCAACATAAGGTCCAAGAATCCAGTCGTTGTTCAGTCCATGAGGCTGGCTGGCTCAGCTGGTCTTCAGTACATAGTGGAATCCCCAAGAAGTGGGCTCTAATGCCAGTGACGGGATGGACTTGCCAGTGAGAGCGAGAACAACTAGGCAACAACAGCCAGCTTCCTTCTTCCCTGTCCTTAATATTGGCTGCCACAAGAAGGTGTGGTCCAGATTAAAGGTGGTTCTTCTCTCCTCAAAACATCTGGGTTTCCCACTTCAAATTATGTAATTCAGAAAAAGTCCCTCACAGGAGTACCCAGCCGCTTGGGTTTTGGTTAGTTCCAGACATTGACAACCGAGAACAGCCATCCCACTAACCAGGCACAAAAGATGGTGAGGTCAGTCCCCAGCCAACGGGGAAAAGACACAGTCACCACCTGCGAGAGAGTAAAACCAAGTGAGCACGCTGTCTTATTTGCTTGCTCCTCAGCTTTTGTGAGCTCCTTTTTGTGAAGGGATCGGGGTAGAGAGCTTTCTCATTACCAGGGTCTAGATGGCAGGTGGTGGGCGTGGCCATGCTGGTGTAGATCTTATAATTTGGATCTGATGTGTTTCCCAAAGGCCCGTGGGGTTAAGTGGGGCATGCTGGAACCTTAAGAAGTGCCTGCTGGGGCTGGAGAGATGGCTCAGAGGGTTAAGAGCACCGACTGCTCTTCCAAAGGTCATGAGTTCAATTCTCAGCAACTACATGGCAGCTCACAACCATCTGTGAGATTTGGTGTCCTCTTCTGCTGTGCAGGTCAGAACACTGTAAACTAACTAAAGAAGCACCTGCTGATAGGTGCTAAGTCATTAGAGGCATCGACTCAAAGACTGTGGTAGAACTCTTACTACCCACCGCTTCCCCTAGCCCTTCCACCTCTCCTAAATTAATCTCCTGAAGATTAATCTTCATATTATCTTGGATAATTAGAAACACCAAGGAGACACAGCTCTGGCCACGCCTCTGAGGATGTTTCCAGAGATGCTTATCTGGAGATGGAAAGATCTACCGTGACGTGGGGTGCAGACTGAATTAAAGGGGGAAAGGAGAAATGCTTCTGAGCACCAGCATTTATTATGTCTGCTTCCTTCACTGTGATGTGACCAGCCATGAGCTCCTACAGCACGGCTGGAGTCCTGGCTGCAGTGCCTCCCCTGCCGTGATGCTGTGCAATAAATAAATAAATCCCTCCTGTAAGTTGCTTCTTGTTAGGAATTTGGTTGAAGCGGGGAAAAGGGACCAAAACATTGGATCCAATGAGGTGAGTTTTCATCCATCATGTGCTCCCCATTATGCTGAGCTGTCTAACCACAGACGTAAAAGCAACCATGGACTGAAGTCTCCAAAACAGTGAGCCAAAACACACCTTCTACTTTGTCTAGAGCAGTGGTTCTCAACCTGTGGGTCGCAGTCCCTTTGGGAGTTGAATGACTTCTTCACAGGAGTTGCCTAAGTCCGCTGGGGGAAAAACACAGATATTTACTCTACAATTTACCACAGCAGCAAAATTAAGGTTATGACGTAGCAACAACAATCATTTTATGGTTGGGGACCATATTAAAGGGTTGCGGTGTCAGGAAGGTTGAGAACCACTGCTCTGGGTTGTCTCCCCATACAAGGTTGGGAGCCGCCTCACATTCTTGCCGCTATGGTTTATCCACAAACTGTAAGCCCCACTAAACCCTTTCTGCAGTCTCAAGGCCCAACTGTGGTGCCCATGATCTGACTCCAGCCATGGGCTAGAAGGGCGGAGAGTGGGCAGCTTGGGCACGCTAGAGCAAAGTCACTTCCCTGGGTTTGATGCTGTGTCATCCTATAGAAAACATAATTGCTGTGGGAATGAAGGGTGCAGAGGCCTCTTCAGGCTTTTTTTTTTTTTGACTTCCTGTGAGTCTGTAATTATTTTAACATCAAAGATTTAAAACATGAAAAAAAAAATCACAAAGACTCTGAGTGAAGCAACTGTGGAGAACTTCCCAACATGGTGAGTGAGGTGAAAGAAAGTCAAAGGAAGAGGAAGCTCACAATTAGCAGGTGTTTTCTCCTAATTAATTGTATTCAGACCCCGGGAAGGAGGAGGCTTGCAGGAAACAGGAAGGGCGAGGTGAAGGGAGGGCACACACTTTGAAGAGCAGCCCAGCCCAGGCTTGCAGTGGTGTTAGGGGAAGTGGGGAGGTGTCTCAGAGCAGCAGCAAACAGCAGGGAGGGGCAGGGCTTCGCAGAGGAGGCTTCCAAGTCATGTCCAGGGCAACTGGGCACGACAGCCTATGAATGTGAGGGAAGACCCCGGACTCAAATAGTATGTAAAAGCAAAGAGTGTTTATTCTTCAGAAACAGCCAGCCTGCCGGGGTGGACCACTCATACAAAATGGCGACCCAGGCGGGCCAGAGGCAGAGGCAGAGGCAGAGGCAGGCGGATCACTGAGAGTTCGAGGCCAGCCTGGTCTACAAAGTGAGTCTAGGATAGTCAAGGCTACACAGAGAAACCCTGTCATGGAAAACAAAACAAAACAACAACAACAACAAAAGCAAACAAACAAACAAAAAAAGGCGACTCTTGAGTGGTGCTCGCAGGCTCCTTTTAAAGCCAGTTAAGGGGTTTCCAGCCATGGGCATTCGACCTTTGTTAGGACTGGCTGGGCTCATGGTAAGGGATACTTGTATGTTCTTGATTGGTTCTGACCTTGGGGAAGGTACAGTTCCCTCATCTTAGTTTAGCCCCAGGCCAGACATGGGGCAGTTGCTCATTGCGCTTCCTCCCGTGGCGTTTTCGAGAAGTCTAATGAGCCTTTCTGGAAAACCCAAACTTTAGGCCGAACACGGAGGCCCAATTTAAAATGGAGCGAGTTTGGACCTCTCAAATTCTCTTCCTGTTCACAACATCTGCGTTTACTGTGGTTTATAGGGATCAGGAAACCTAGCCATCGGAGGACCAAGGAGAAGGCTAGTTTCCTAGGTGATGTTGTCCCTGTCAAGTTGACAATCACTATTACGAGTGGTCACTGGCTCCTGCCGATTCTGAGAGGCCTTTCCAAACCCACTGTGTCCTCAGGAGAACAGTCACAGGACGAATCAGGTCTCAGTGTCCTGTCCTCAGAGGTGCCACAATACCAAAACTGTGTCATCTTACCTGCAGGATGCTGCCTCAGCGGTGGGGGCTGGGATGTGAGGCATTTACGGATGCCTGGAAACTGGTACTGTTTCATCTTGGCATGTATTTAGGGGCCAGGCTGGATGCCGAAGAACTGCGGCAGGGGAGTACACTGCTGGGCTGGCTCAGCTGCCCTCACGTGTTTCCTCTTAGACCCAAATTGTAAACTCCACCCAGGAAAGCATAGATCCTATGGCAGCCTCTGGGACCCACCCCTGCCCTGTGGCCTATCGGAATTCTCCTTCAAGCATGAGTGTGTTCTTCAAGACATACTCGCCGAGGGGATGATTTTCTTGTCTCAGCTGTTGCTTCATAGATCTAAAAATGGAGGGTTAGAAGCTTTAAGGCAGCACTGTCCTCACAAATCTTATTTCCAGTCCAGGTTAACTTGGGGTTGGGTGGAGTTGAGACCCAAAAAGACCCTGGGACCTATACTGCTTGTGGCATACTGCAGAGCATCATAGCAGGAGAGACTCCCAGCATGCACAGCGCGATGGGGTGGGGGTGGGGGCTGGGGGGCAGGTCTAATTCAGTGTTATAAAGCCTGTACACTGCATATATTTGAATGTGAGATTAGTTCCCCTGTCACGTTAGCGAACCTTTAAAAATGTCAGAACTATTTTGTGGTGGTGAGTGAGGAGAGCGCTCTCAAGCTGTGAGGCCCAGTATTTCCAGAGGCAGTTTGGCATGTGGCTCCTAAACTTTCAACATAAAACCTTTGACTTTGTAATTTGGTGCCTGAGAATTTAGCCTAAGGAAATAATTAGGAATGCAGAGTTAGACCTACATTAGAAATATAGGACCCTACTGAAAATGCATTGGAAAAGTAGCATCAGAACTTGTGCACTAGGATGGAAAAACTAGATCCAATTAGCTTAGGCCAAAGCCTCACCATCCTGCCCTTTCTGAGGGTCAGCTGGTATATTAGTCAGGGTTCTCCAAAGGGATAGAGCTAATAGAATGAGTGAATGAATTGAATGAGTATATATATATATATATATATATATATATATATATATATATATACATACATATATCCATCCATATATATGAACATGCACATATATATGTATATATTCATTCAATTCATCCACTCATTCTACCAGTTCCACTCCATTAAAACTGATATATATATATATATATATATATATATATATATATATATATATATATAAAATCATATACATATGTTTTATTGGATGGCTTACTGGTGGTGGTCCAGGTACTCCAGTTATGGCCTTCTCACAGTGGAAAGGCTGAGAGTCCAGTGGTTGTCAGTCCCTGAGGCTGGATGTTGCAGCAGCTCCAGGCTGGCACTGAGTCCTAGAAGATTCCTGGAGAGCTGCTGGTCTTTAGTCTGTTAGAAGCTGGAAGGCCGTGGCTCTAAACTCCCGGGAAGGAATTCCTCAGCATGCAGACTTGCCAGCAAGAGTGAGGGCCAGCACTCCAAAAGTAAAGACTCCATATGGTGCAAATAGAAGCGTCTTTGGTGAATGAGCTATACTCATCTGGGGAGGGGGTGGGGGAGGGGGAGGGGGAAGGGTGGGGGAGGGGTGGGGGGAGGGGGAGGGGGAAGGGTGGGGGAGGGGTGGGGGGAGGGGGAGGGGGAAGGGTGGGGGAGGGGTGAGGGGAGGGGGAGGGGGAAGGGTGGGGGAGGGGTGGGGGGAGGGGGAGAAGGCCAGAGGCTAGGAATTTGAGAGAGAACAAGAACTTTGGAGAGGGAGGGAATTATGTAATTATACTTTGATTTAAAAGAAAATACATAGTCCCCTTCCCCCATTCCATTTATCTAGGAAGCCACCAGAGGATGTGGCCCAGATTTAGGGTGAGTCTTTCTGCTTTAAGTAATCTGATTAAATAAATCCCTCTGATTATAAGTGAGTGCATACTGTGCATGTCTTTCTGGGTCTGGGTGACCTCACTCAGGATGATCTTTACTAGTTCCATCTATTTGCCTGCAAATTTCAAGATTTCCTTGTTTTTAATAGCTGAGTAGTATTCCATTGTGTAAATGTACCACAGTTTCTTTATCCATTCTCCAACTGAGGTACGTCTAGATTGTTTCCACGTTCTGGCTATTATGAATAAGGCTGCTATGAACATAGTTAAGCAACTGTCCTTGTTGTACGGTGGAGCATCTTTTGGGTATAAGCCCAGGAGTGGATTAGCTGGGTCTTGAGGTAGAGCTATTCCCAATTTTCTGAGAAAGCACCAGATTGATTCCAAAGTGGCTGTACAAGTTTGCACTCCCACCAGCACTGGAGGAGTGTTCCCCTTTCTCCACATTATCACCAATATGTGGTGTCACTTGAGTTTTTTACCTTAGCCATTCTGACAGTTGTAAGATTGAATCTCAAAGTTGTTTCGGTTTGCATTTTCCTGATGACTAGGGATGTTGAGCACTTCTTTAAGTGTTCCTCAGCCATTTGATATTCCTCTGTTGAGAATTCTCTGTACCCCATTTTTAACTGGATTATTTCATCTGTTGGTGTTTAATTTCTTGAGTTCTTTATATATCTTGGATATTAGCACTTTGTTAGATATAGGGTTGGTGAAGATCTTTTCCCAATCTGTAGGCTGCCATTTAATAAGTGTATATTATTCATATATTACACGATAGCCAGACCACAATTCACAGACCCAAAGAAGCCTAGTAACAAGGAGGGCCCAAGGGAGGATGAGTCTCACTCAAAAGGAAAAATAAAACAGAAGAAGTGATTGAAGAGAGGGAACAGGATAGGAGAGGTGAGTGGAGGGAATTAGGGTGGGGCTTGCAGAGAGAACAGAAACCATGGGCGGGGCATCTCTGTGACAAGCTGGAGACCTATCACACGGTAGGCTCTTGGGAAGATATGGGAGTGACTCTACCTGAGAATCCTAGTAGCAGGGGTCATGGGGATTGAACAAACTACCCTCTAACCAGACAAGACTCCTAGTGGAGGGAGGGGAACACCCACAAAAACTTTTACCCAAATTTGACCCTGCCTACAAGATTTGCAGGGATAAAGATAGAGCAGAGATTGAGGGAATGTCCAACCAATGCCTGGCCCAACCTGAGACCCACCCCATGGGAGAGATCCAACCCCTGACATTATTAAGGACACTTTACTATGCCTGTAGATGGGACCCTAACATAGCTGTCTTCTGAGAAGCTCCACACAGCAGCAGATCAGAACAGATGCTGCGACTCACAATCAAATATTGGGAGAAGCATGGGGAGTCGTGTGGAAGAGTAAGGGGAAGGATAGAAGGAGCTGGAGGGAATAGGGGCTCCACAGGAAGACTAACAGAGCCGACTAACCTGGGCCCAGGAGGGCTTGTGAGACTAAAGCACCAACCAAGAACCATGCATAGACTGGATCTGGGCCTCTTACACACATGTAGCGGATGGGCAGCTTGGTATTCATGCGGGGCCCCTAGTAAGGGGGTGGGGCTGTCTCTCACATGGACTTTGTTGCCTGCTTTTTTTTTTTTTTCATCCCTTCCCCCTGGCGGGGCTGCCTCGCCAGGCCTCCCTGGAAGAGGATGCACTCAGTCTTGATGTGACTTGATGTGCTGGGGTGGGGTGTTGTTGTTGTTGTTGTTGGGGCTCCCATTTTCTGAGGGGTGGGGGGTAGGATAGGGTGAAGAATGAGGGAATGTGGGACTCGGGGTAGAGGAGGGGGGGGCTGTGATTAGGACGTAAAGTGGATAAATTAAAAATAAATAAATAAAAAGAAAACCTCTCCAAGAAGCGCCCAGCAATTTGGATTATAGTTGGTTCCAAGTGCAGTCAATTTGGTGGCCAAGGTTAAGCATCACAGCTGGCTTCCTGAACAGCCCACTGAGGGGGCCTATAGCTATCCTCTTCTGTAGAGCTTTTTGGTGTCAGTTTTGGGTTTTGATTCTGACACAGGATAGGAGCTCCTCTCAGAATTGGCAGCCAACGCAAAGAAGAGGTGCTGTCTTCTCAGAAAGACCGAGTTCATGGCCACGCCTACTCAGAAGTCCTGCTGAAGAGATGTACGATGCCTAGCGAGAGTCTTCAGCTGGCTGGGAGGTAGCTGGGTTGGTAAATATTGCACAAGCATGAGGATCTGAGGTAGAAATCCAGATGTGGTGGCATGTGCTCATAATTCTAATGCTGGGCAAGGAGAGGCAGGCAGTTTGCCTGGGCTTTTTTTTTTTTTCTGATTATCCTAGGAGATTGGTAAATCTGGCTTCTGGTGGATGAATTGTTCCTGAGTAACGACATCTGAGGTTGACCCCTAGTCTTCATGTGCATGTGAAGTCACACACATGAATATACGTGCATGAACACACACACACACACACACACACACACACACACACACACACACACACCATGTTTACATAGCATGACTGGGTTTTTAAAGACACCAAAATTCTCACTACAGACCCCAGCACGTTGGAGACAACCAGGACCATTGGATATGGCAGGCAAGTAAACCTGTTCCTTGCAAGTTGCTTTTGGTTCTAGTGTTTATCACAGCAGCAGAAAGAAAACTAGATGATGATGATGATGATGATGATGATGATGATGATGATGATGATAATAATAATAATAATAATAATAATAATAATAATAATAATAATAAAAGACCTAGTGTATTAGTTACTTTTCTCAGGATAAAATACGTGACAAAAGTAACCTAAGGAAGGATTTGCCACAGCTATAGTTTGAGGGCAGAATCCGTATGATGATGAAGCCATGGCTGTAAGAGTCTGGGGCAGCTGGTGTAAGGCAGGCAGAGAGGAGTGCAGGCACCCAGCTTGCTTTTCCATGTTTCTTCACCTGGAGACTCCCCAGCTTGGTGTTTCACACAGGTAGGGTGGGCTTTGCCACCTCAGCCCAGCTAGAAACTCTCTGCCGGGCACATCCAGAGGCTTGGCTCTTCAATGATTCTGGTTCCTGCCAAATCTACAGTATTGACTGCCACACCCAGTCTTTGGTATCGGGAAGGTCTTCACTACAGAGAGGAGCTGGGATCACGGGTCTACCTGCTGCCTTCCCTACAAAGCCTCTCTTTGTGGGAGCTGGGTGGTAGGACAGAGTCCCTTCCTGGCCTTCATAAAAGGGCACCCAGAACACAGGGACAAGAGAAACCTCCTCCCTCAAACACCAAATGAAGGTCCTGAATTTGATCGTGATTGGCTAGATCTGGGAACTGGCAACTCTGCTTGGACTGGCTTAGGCTTGGAGGAAAGGAAACATGAGTGACCTGGAGTGAGTGTTTGCAGAGGCCACCATGCCCCACAAAGGCTGCCACCATGCCCTGCAAAGCACTGTCTTAATAGATTTTATGCATGGCGATTTTTATGATTATACTAAATATAGGAAGCATAAAGTAAGGCAGTCAACTTCTTATCAAGAGGTATCCACCATCAATTATACAAAATATTTTCTGCACATTTTTACATTTTCATTTGATCTTTAGAATTCCTTTTTTCTTTCTTTTCTTTTCTTTTTTAAATATATTTCATTAATTTATTCATATTACATCTCAATGGTTATCCTATCCCTTGTATCCTCCCATTCCTCCCTCCCTCCCATTTTCCCCTTACTCCTTTCCCCTATGACTGTGACTGAGGGGGACCTCCTCCCCCGTATATGCTCATAGGGTATCAAGTCTCTTCTTGGTAACCTGCTATCCTTCCTCTGAGGGCCACCAGGCCTCCCCATCCAGGGAACGTGGTCAAATATGGGGCATCAGAGTTTGTGTGAAAGTTAGACCCCACTCTCCATCCAACTGTGAAGAACGTCCTGTCAAGTGACACCACAAGCTGGCGAGGATGTGGAGAGAGAGGAACACTCCTTCATTGCTGGTGGGAATGCAAACTAGTACAGCCACTTTGGAAATCTATCTGGCGCTATCTCAGAAAACTGGGAATAGGGCTTCCTCAAGACCCAGCTATCCCACTTCTTGGAATATACCCAGAAGATGCGCCAGCACACAACAAGAAAATTTGCTCAACCATGTCTATAGTAGCCTTCTTCTTCTAACTCTATTTTCAGATCTCTCTCTCTCTCTCTCTCTCTCTCTCTCTCTCTCTCTCTCTCTCAGGACATAAAAAAAGATGAGAGCCTCAAGAGAGGGGGTGCAGCTCTTCCTCCTACTGGTTCCTCTTCCTGCTGTTGCTGCTGCTGCTGCTGCTGCTGGTGGTGGTGGTGGTGCTGGTGGTGGTGGTTTGTCAAGTGGTCAAGAGAAAAGAGACAAGAAGTCGGAGATATCCTGACAAGACAAAGATTGGACTTTTGCCATGGAACTTAGCATCTCTAGTCAGCAGGAAGAACTCTCCAACCTGGGGTTGAGGTGTTTGAAGGGATTGGGGTGGAGGAGTAGATACAAGAATCTAAATTTAAAAACATAAAAAAATATACCTACAGGGGTCTGCACCCCAAAGGAGGCTACATATTCCTCCTGGCCTCTCTTTAGGGATCTAACCCTGCCACATGGTGGCGAGCCTCTATTCCAAGAGCCCTTCAATCCTGGGGTCTCCACTGCAACTGAGAGTTTATCTTCACCATGGCCTCTTACAGCACCAAACCCTAGCAGGTTCCCACGACCCCCTTATGCCTTCAAAACCAGTACTACCAGGAACACTCTTGCATGACACCAAGTCCTGCTGCCAACACACTTGGTACAGCCTTGGCTCCCCCTGGACCACAGCCTGCATGTGTTGACCCTGAGGACATACTTGCCAGGAGATTTCAATCATTGATGCTGGTCTCCTGTCAATAACAGCCAGGTGTTCCGTCTTTAGCTAACCAGCATCCATTGTCCCAGTAAAGCAGTTATTCCAATATTACAGATTCTTAACTCAAATACGTCACACAGACAGTCCCTGTGGGAGCTTTGCTTCCCTTTGAAATCCCAGAGGCTGGCTCCCACTCTTTGCATTTCCTTCAACACTCTGCTCTTCCAAGCTCCCGCATGACAGCCTATATCGCTCTGAGCACTCAACACTTCTCCCAGCCCGTAGCTCCAAACAACATGGTCAGGTCTTTCATAGCACTAGCTCACATTCCGGTACCAATGATTGTTTCAGTTTGCTTCCTATTGCTGTGATAAAACCACTATGAACAAAAGCAACTTTGGGAGGTTTTTGGCTTACACATACCCATCACAGTCCACCACCCAGGGACGTCAAGCATGGGCAAAGAGAGGAGCTATGGTGCAAAGATGCTTACTGGCTTGCTTTCTTATATGACCCAGGACGACCTGCCCACCAGTGGCATTGCCCACAGGGCCCTGGGCCCTCCCACATCAACCATCAATAAAGAAGATGCTTCACAGACACGCCCCCCCAGGCCAATCTGATGGAGGCAATTCCTTCTTCCCAGGTGACCCCAGCTTATCTCAAGTAGATAAGAACTCCAGCCTGTTATTTTTGCCAGTTGGAATTAGCGAGCTGATGACAACGCCCATCAACTCCGGTTCTTTGCCTCAGTGCCCTAATTTCTAAAACCAACAGATTAAAAAAGAGCGTCAGGTGAGACGGATGCAAAGTAGAGCTGTGCAGATCAACTCAGAGTGAGCTCACAGGGTCAGGAACCAGTCTCGGAGGACTCGCGAGCTGCTCAGCAGACAGGTGCCTACGGGCTGGCTCCAGATTTATCTCCAAATGCCAAACCTACTTTGGGGCAGAGAGTTTGGACAGCTGTCTGAAAGCCTATTTAGCTGTGGCTGAAAGACTCCAGGCTATACAGGGAAGGAATAGCTCCTGAGGGCTTTCCCACCCACCCACAGACTGCAGTATCCTGACAAGCACCTGAGGCAGGTATCTATCGGTTGCCCAGTGTAGACAGCTCATAACTCTGTAAGTAAGATGTGCTGAGAAGGATGCCCAGGTAAAGGTCTGGCCTGGATGCTGCTGAGAAAACTGCCCTCCTCAGCAGCTCCCATTGATCGGCTCCCCGTGAGCAGTCTTGCCGTGTAGGATTTGGTTTCGTATCATTCTGACCATAAAACCACACATTAGTAAAGGTATCTAATCAATTAGTTCTAATTAATTATGAACAGAATGTGTCCAGCCATAGGATGTGGTTTTTTTTTTCTCCCATTGACTATAATTAGAAATAGTTTAGTGATTGAATAAAAATAGAATGTCTCTCTGTGCATGTGTATGGGGCGAGAGAAAGAGCTGGCGGTTAGGATCAGTGTTAAATGGCACTCGGCGACATACCACTTCCTTGTGGAAAAAGACCTCCCTGTCCACAGCCCACCCCTCTTCTCCCCCCTCCTCCTGCCTCTGGCTTTCTCTTGGCTTCCCAGGCAAGGGAAGTAGACACTATTCCACCTCTTTGAGGGGCCTTGGGCAGGACTGGCAAGGTCTAACAGGACTTGCTCTCCTGGATGGCAGGGTAGAGAGGAAAGGGAGGCGGTAGAGGAGAGAGAAGAGAAGAGGGCGGTGCCACACTGCAGATACACTGGGCCTGGCCACTGCTCAGAGCCCTTCCTAAGGCGTGGGAGGCGTCCCTCTGCTGGAGGAAGTCTGAAGTTCTGAGTGTTCAACTGTGGGTGGAATTTATTTCTTTCTATTTCAAAGAAAAAGGGGGTTATTGCTGTTTTTATCATCATCATCATTATTATTATTATTTTGTGTGTGTGTGTATAGCTTATGTCTGTGGGTGTGGGAACATCTGTCCCATGGTACACATGTAGAGATCAGAGTTGTTTTTCCCCTTACGCTACTGTAGGTGCCTAGGTAGAACTCAGGGCCTCAGGATTATATGGCAAGTATCTTACCCATGGAGTCATCTCACTGGCCCCAGTTTTTTCTTTCTGTGGCCTCTGTGTAGCAAGCTTTATGATAGTTTAATGTTAATGTATGTCAGAGGGTTAAGTTACACACACAAATGAGTTTAGGAAGTTCCAGTTCAAGGCTGGGTAGGCTCATCGCTTGGGTCTCTGCTGAGAGTGACAGCAGTCACGGGGACAGCTTAGCAGGGAAGTCCGCCTTTGTCATGGAGAGGCAGCAGAAAGGAATAGGAAGAGACCGGGACCTCATAACACACATTAACCTGACCGATGGTTAATAACATGAATATAAAATAAGCCTGGCACCATCTGGAATGATGTAGGAGACACTTCTGGAAATGTCTGTGATGGAGTTTCTAGATTGAATTAATAGGGATGGGATGGCCCCTCCCCGAACTGTGTTTTCTACCATTCCATGGGCTGGAGTCCTAAAATGAATCAAAAAGAGAATGGTTGCTGAGCACCAACATCCATCTCTCCACACCTCCTGACTGCGGATGCAATGTGACCAGCAGCCCTGCTGCCACGATGGACTGGGCACCCTTAAACTGTGAGCCCAAGGAAATCTTCCCTTAAGTTGTCATAGCAATGACAGAGGAACTAGTGCACCCTTCAGTGATCTAAGGACTAGTAGACTCCCTCTCCTAAATGTCCCCTGCTTCCCACTAGTATCACTTTGTCACTTGGGCTTTTAGGGGACACTTGACATGCAAAATCCAGTAGAGTCCCTGATTATGTAATGTCTTTGCTACTAGCTGTTCTCAGGGACCAATTAAAGCTGAGCTACATCTGTCAGTGATGTTGCTTCTGAGTTGGGACAGTGTCAGGGACATTAGGAACTAAGGCACAGGCACTTTCCAAACCATCTGTATGCATGAGATAGCTCCTTAAGATAAATCTCTGCTCCTCCCTCCCCCTGCCCCACCCCTCTGACTGTATAAATGGAGGGAAGGCTATTTAACTCTGTATTCCCTGCACGGGGGGAACAGGACTGGGGTCCCAAGAAAATGAACGCACAATCCAAAGCATTTCAGCAATACAAAGAGTTTTATTTCTGCAGAAGGGCGAGTGGCCATGCCAAATCAAGCAGACAACAGCCAGTCTGATTCCTAAGACAAAGAGGTCCTGCGTGGCTCACTTACAATAATCGGAGCTTGGCCTCACGGTTTTATGCAGTTAGTTACTTTAAAGCAACGGAGTTGATGAGGGGAATGTCATTTTGCACTGGGATCAACCTTGAGCACATATTTTGATTTCAAGAAAGGATGACCCCGGAGGGACCTGAATTTTTGCCAACTGACTGCTTTGCACTTTTAAAAAATGAACTTTTAAAGCCAGGTGTGGTGGCACATGCCTCTAATCCCAGCACTCGAGAGGGAGGGTGCAGATGCAGGCGGATCGCTGTAAGTTCGAGGCCAGCCTGGTCTACAAAGCGAGTCCAAGACAGCCAAGGCTACACAGTGAAAGCCTGTCTCAAAAACAGCAGCAACAACAACAACAAAAACAAAAACAACAAAAAAAGAACTTTTTCTTATTTAATCCTTCAATAGGACGGTGCATTTCTTTTACTTGTTCGATGCCTAGGTTGGGTAGAAACACAAGGTGGTAGGCAGGGCTTTCCTGGCTGAGGCTCAGAGTGAAGACTAAGGAATGCTGGGGATCTGAGGGTCTGTTAGTGAGGTAGGAGTGTTGGGTGTGGGAGAGTGTGTGTGCATGTAAAGCCTTCCTTTATTCTCCTGATGGGCCCTGAGGTCATGGCTGTCTGACCTTCTCATACTCCCCCTAGTCACCTCTAGTTTTCAGTCTGTGCCCCAAAATAGCCTTCTCTTCCAGAGCACTCTGTGTGTGTGTGTGGGGGGGGCTGCCCACCCACTCCAACATTCCCCCCCACCCCCAGCATGGCTTCTCACAATTTAGCACTCACTAGTAAAAACATTGGGTCCAACTTGAATTGAATTAGGGATCCTACAGAGAGTGGCCTGTGGGACTGGAGGGTGGGGGTTGGGCAGAGCAGAGAGTGGGACAGTCACCCACTTTTCCTGAACCTTGCCCCTTCCATTTTGTCTCCTTGAAGGTTGGGAGCAGAGCAGACCAGGGGCTTGGTGCTTGCCTGGTTTCTGGAACATTCTCTCTGATGAAACTCTTGGTCAGAATATGTCCTTGTTCCTCCACAGGGCTCCTGGGTGGCACCTTGGCAGGGAGGGCTATCTGGGCTTCCTGGGCCAGGAAGAACACATTTTAGGGCCTTCTTACCATAGGAGACAGCCTGTTTGGGAAAGAAACAGTGAATATGATGGCCTGAGCCATGCAGAATCACATAAAATCACAATCCAGGGCTGGCACACACACCCTCCTAAGGACTATTGAGGTTCTCCCAAGCCCTTAATGAGACCCTGAACCCCATAACTCATTCAATTGAGGAGCATTGCCCCTAAAACCAAGCAACCCAGTTTCCTCACAGTACTTTGCTTTGGCCAAGACTGAGGTAAGAAAGTGGCCACAAATTTCCTTTTCTAAAACACTTGAAGGAATCTTTGTCTATGTAAAAGCTCCTGGCATCTCTCACATCTAGATTAGTGGGTAGGCATGGGGGTGGGGGTGGGGTGGAGATGGAAGATAGGACCAGGACAACCTAATGCTCTTGGGGTTGCCGTGGGAGTATATGTCACTGCTGGTCCCACCTAAAACATTTGCCCAATTCTTGAAAAAACAAGATTTGGCCCATTGCAAACAATTCCAAGATTTTAATTTCTCACCAGCACAATGTGTGCAATAAAAGCCAAAGAGACTTCCCGCACAGTGGGGTTCCCTCCCGGACCCCCGCCCCCCCAGATTAGGGGTAAACCACACCCAAACACCTGTTTTCACAGAGAGATCCTTTATTGGGTGGGACAGAAAAGTTAAAGTGGCTGCTTTCTGACTCAGGCAGAGAAACAGCAGCAAATGACCTTGCCCTAGGTATGTCTTTTTAAGATGAGAAAAAGGGGAAGTCTGTGTCAGCATGGACTAGGATGTGGTGGTATATTTTAATTGGGAATGTTAATTAGGTGAGCCAAAGGGGGTTTTTGATTGCTGAACTTCAATACTTTGATAACTGGACCTTGGTAGTCAGCCTCAGGAGGGGGAAGTGGCCACATAAGGGACTAGACCTTGGTGGCTAGCTGTAGGGAGGCAGAGGGAGTGGGGAAGAAGGCCAAGGTCTGCCATAGCCATGTTTGCCATGCGTGGGCTGCCTAGTGTCCCTTCACAAAGGGACTCCAGAAGTAACTGGAGCTGTGGCAATGGCCTTCTTAGAACAAGAGAGAAACAGTGCAGCGTCATCAGTGTCAGTGTGCACACGTGCAGCCTTGTCGCCTCAGTGTCATAGTGTCATAGCAAGTCTCTCACAGTCACGCAGCCTTAGAGACATATCCCTAAAGTTATAAATACCCAATGAAAATGTATGTTAGCCTATCAGAGCAGTGGCTCTCAATTTTCCTCATGCTGCAACCCTCTAACACAGCTCCTCAGGTTGTGGTGACCTTCAAACATAAAGATTTTCATTGCTACTTCATAACTGTAACTTTGCTACTGTTATGAATCATAATATAAATATCCGTGTTTTCTGATAGTCTTAGGTGACCCCTGTGAAAAGGTCATTCAACCCCCAAAGGGGGCCTGACCCACAGATTGAGAAACACTGATATTAAATGGTCAACGGGTCTAAAAATTTATACAGGGCAAAGCCCTATCGTGCCTTAGGATCAAACTTTGGATATAAATTCACTGATCCAATGTTGGCATGAATCAAGCTGTTTTCTGTGGCCTTGTCTGAGAGTGGCATTACAAAAACACAGTGACAAAAGTACAAAGGAGTACACGAGGGCAGACAATGTACTGAAACTAGCCTGGCAGCTGACAGGTTGGCAGGAAGGGTTGCATGCACTTGGAACGCTGCCTTGAGACTTGCATGGGTGAGCAGCAACCTGATGTTGGCCCATGGGCACGGAGGGAGCTGGCTGACGTCTGGGATTTTCATGGTAAGTGATACCTCTCATTTGGAGGCTCAATTGAAGTTCCTTTAAGAAATCTTTCTGAGTATGCATGAAAATGCTGTAAAGAGATAGGCTGCTTTGCATGACCTCCCCCTACCCTACCATAATGTTTCTTTTAACCAAGTGGCAACAGTGGTTTCTACCTGTTGTCTTTCTTCTGTGTTATATAGGATGATGTGTAGCTATTTCTCCCGAATTGAAACATTCCTTCCTAGAGGGAGGCTCAGTTAGCCTCAGGAAATAAGCTTACAAGGCGTAGGCAGACAAGAGAACTTGCAAGTCTCAGGAAGCTCCTAAAACTTAGAAGATACCCAGAGACCCTTCTAAAAGTTATACGAGACCTAACACTTTCTGGAGAGAGGAGACTCTGAGATTGGCTGAGCTGCCTGGAGGTTGTGCCGGGGATGCACTTTTCATGTGTCATCACCCATGCTGGGGGCAGGGGGGACTTTTCGGTGAGTCATCTCTGCTACTGTAAGTAACCCCTCACCTGTACTCCTATACATAACCCCAGTAAACTCACAGCTTTCTAAGCTAGATTTATATGGAATTACTTCTTTGGTCTATGGTGGGTCCCCTATTTGGAATGAATAGACTCTCCTCCCCCAGGGAAAGTCACACAACACAGGCATAGCTTATTAGTCTAATTGATTTCTTTTGGCCCTTGTATTTCAATTAGCCACCAGTGACTTTTGCGGTGTTCCTCCTAAATCTCACTTCCTCCGTGGTCCTTTCTTTCCTCCTTTAAACCAGTGCCACCACGCGGCATTTGCTGTGTTGCAACTTGGTGCTTCCTTTGCAATCAGAGGCATCTTCCAACCTGCATCCACTAGCTTTTCTAACCAGTATCCTTTCCCACAGAGAACAGGCTCAATAAGCCTTGCAAAACTCTTTCACTCCTTTCTCCAATTTGCATTGGTGATAAAAACATCTTCTGATCCTTAAAATATATATATATATACACACACATACAATTAGGATGTAACTGAGAGGTCACTGTCAAGACCAGCAAGGCCTGAAATTCTGTTCTAGTTACACACTAGGAAGTTAATTTGATGGATGTTGATAGAAAAAACCAGATGAGAGATTATATTTCTTACAACGAAAATAGTATCCAGAATACTTGCCTAATTGCATTGATTTTTTTTTCTCCAAGGACCACCATGATGATGCAGTGCCACAAGATATGGGCCATGTATGCAAAGGGCTTGGCTGCTGGGGTATTATGGAGAGCAGAGGAACCCCCAAGGGAGAAGTCATAGGTGAATGGGTGTCTTTGACATGGGCACAGTCATGTCAAGGACCCCAACCTTTCAGCCCAGTGGGGGATGGCAAAGTCCCTTGGAGGAGTGTGAGTGCAGATAGTAAGTGTAGAAAATGTCCATCTCCACTGCAGCTTCTTTTCCCAGTGTCTGTTGCCGCCAGCTATGGAGAGCAGCTAAGCCCCTCTCCTTGATTCAGCTGCATACTACGAAGCCCACCTTCTTGCTCAGCTTTATGCAATAATCTTGCTTCTCTGTTCAACTCCATATAAAAACATGCCGAGCTGCTGGGGGAGCTGTAGTTCCTATGCAAAGACAAACAAACAAACAAACAAACAAACAAACAAACAAACAAAAAACACCCAGTCTATCTGATCCCAGCCACACTGTGTGTGTGTGTGTTTGTGTGTGTGTGTGTGTTTGTGTGTGTGTGTGTGTGTGTGTGTTTTCTTCATTTCCTTACTGCCCCAGTCAAGGCCTTCCCTGCCACGCTAGGTGAGTCAAGGTATCCCAAGCCACAGGCCAAGACTTCTTAAATAAAGGCCAAACACACAGGAGGCAGCAGGTGTGTCGCCATTGGAGGTTGTATTGTGCTCTCGCTGACCTACTAAGATGCCACATCTTGTCAAGCATTGGAAACTAGTCCGTTATGCAGTCTGCCACATCCAAGAAGGTCTTGCAGGGACACACCAGGCCTGCGACAGACTGTTCTTTCCAGCAGGGGCATTTCATGAGTCTACACCAACACTTCTAAGAGTCATTGTCACCTAAGGACACAACTGGCTCCTCAGCTTCATCTTAAAAGTAGTTGAGTTAGGAGATGACAAGATTTGGACTCTTGATCAGAATGACTCTCTGGTGACACTCTTAAGGAGCAGTTGAGAGACTGGAGAGAGGAGGAGCACTTAGTCAGCCACTTTTCCATTTCCGTGATGAAATCCCATGCCCCAAAATCAACATCACAGCGAGAGCACTTGTTTGGGTTTATGGTTCTAAAGAAATAAGAATCATTGTAGCGGTAAGGCAGAGCAGCAAACAGATGACTCTCAGGAGCAGGAAGCCGAGAGACACTGTGTCAACTGCGCACACTCGGAAATCAGAGAGCACACACTGGAAGTGGTGCAAGGTGGTAAGCTCTCAACGCCCACCCTCAGTGATGCGCTTCACACACCGGAAGTGGTGCAAGGTGGTAAGCTCTCACAGCCCACCCTCAGTGATGCACTTCCTTTAGCAAGGCTCCATGTTCTAGACGTTCTGTCACCTCACCAAACATGGCGACTAAGTAGTCAAGTAGATGAGTATTTCTTATCCAAAGTAATACACTGTCTTCAGAGTGGTTTGGTTCCTGTCATCTATAGAGTGTCCCCCCAACAACCCCCTCCTTGCCCCCGTGTGAGCTTAGGAGAAGCAAAACACCAAACAGCCACTCAGGCTGGCCAGGGTCCTTGGAGGTGAGTGCAACTTCAGTGCATCTTCCTGGAACGCCCTTCTTTCTCTCCATCTCTCATTCCAGCTTCTTAGCCTCGCTGCCCAGAAGTTTAAATATCCATCAGACCATAAGGTACTTCGTAAGGAGACAAAGAAGACCAGAATTATATTAAAGACTCGTTTCTGTTATATTTGTCTCTCTGCCATGAGGAAAAAACATTTCAGGGACAGCATTAGCAGGCAATACCCTGTTTCCTGCAAAGGAGCCTCAGTGTACTGTGTCTCTGAGCGGAAATCCTGTATCACCGCATCAGGATGCTCATCACTGCTTGTAACTCCAGTTACAAGTCTTCAACACCCTTTTCTGCCCTTCATAAGCACCCACATGCACACAGGTATGCATGCACACACACAGACATACATATATTCACATTAAAAAATATATATATATTTTAAAGAACAACTGACAGTAGCAAGGGGCTACAGAGGACCCCGAATCCTGTCCTATAACTTCTGGCTGTTGATTAAAATGGAAGGTTTGTCAGTCCCCACTGGGAGCGCTGGAGCCTCTCTTTAACAAGGGCCAGCATAATCTTAGGAAAGCAGAAGCCCAGAGAAGGGTCACGTCCTCCGTGTGTCCCACCACTTTCGGGAGTACAGTTCCCGCTCTGCCAGCCCAGCCCTGCCAGCTCTGCCCCCACTTCCTCTACCCTGGCCATGTTGGATTTTCTTGTGCTTCTGGCACAAGTGTCTCTGTATGTACACATGCCCTTTTCTGAAGGGGAACACGTATCGCTTTCCAATGCCTGATTCTGTTTTACTTCATGCAGGAAGTCCATAGAAAAATAGATTTTCCGGTCTCCTGTTTCTTGTTAGTGTATTACTTGGCGTTGTCTAGGGGAATGGCACCAATAGAATAAATATATGCTAAAAAAAGAGATTTGTCTGATTTCTGACTTAGGGTTTCTATTGCTGTGAAGAGGTGCCATTCTTATAAGAAAAACATTTAATTGGGGGCTTGCTTAGAGCTCAAAGGTTTAGTCCATTATCATCATGGTGGGAAGCATGCTGGTGTGTAGGCAGACATGGGGCTAGAGAAGGAGCTAATATATATATATATATATATATATATATATATATATATATATATATATATATGAATTCTATATCTTGATCTACAGGTAGCATAAAAGGAATGGGAGCCATCAGGCAGGCTTAAGCTTCTGAGACCTCAAAGGCCATCATCTCTTCATGACATACTTTCTCCAACAAAGCCACGCCTATTCCAGCAAGGCCACACCTCTTAATAGTGCCACTCCCTACGGGCCAAGCATTCAAACATATAAGTCTATGGGGGTCATACCTATCCAAACCACCACAATTGCCTTATAGGATACATCCACAGTGAGTAGTCCAACAATGGCTGTCTGCACATTGGAGAACTGGAGACAGTGTGGTTGCTCAGCCCACGAAGTTGGATACATCCACAATCCTAAGGTGGCCTGAAGGCCTAAGGCTACTGGACGAGCACTGGTTCTTGGTCCATCTCAGAAAGTTCAACTGTATGAGTTTGAATGTCAGTAGAAAGCCAATAACTGGACAGATGCACTTATCATAAGAGGCCCCGAGCTGGCAGACAAAAATGACACAGAGTTTCTTTGCAAGCATCTTAGATTTGGGCAGCCACTGGAAGGTGCTGCCCAATCAAAAGTACGGTCTTCTCCATTCTGTTAGTCCTTCCAAGAAATACCCACAGAGACTTGTCCAGAGACGTGGCTCTCAGCTGGTTCCTAATCTGATCAAGTTGACAGCCATGGTTACTCATTGCTGTTAGCCATGTGAGCAGAGGCCAAAGCCCCTTATTGATTAGTGAATAAAGTCGACCTTTGCCTGTGGGATGGTAGAGTCTGAAGGCCCAGGTGCCTGGCCATGCCACTTGCTGTTACAAAAGCAACCTCCTCCTGACCTGTGAGTACTGGTCTTGGGTCCAACCCAGGGCTTCTTCTCTTCTCACCATCCAATCTTTCCCACTCTGGCCCTGTTGCCATGACTAATGCATCTGCCTGATGCCCCAGGGCTGAGACATGGGCCCTGTGGATGTCTCATTCACATATTCAGTAGAGCCTCTGCAATGCAGCAAAGTGGGGGCTCGGAATGGAGTGAAAGAGACCCAGTCTCTGTCCTTCTGCAATTTACGTAAGGAAAGACGAGGCTACTAAGTGGCTATGCAGACGCATAATTATCTGAACCTTTGTTTATCCTTCCACTTGAATCCATTCTTAGCCATCAAGAAGTTCCCTCTGCAGGGCTCCTCCCAGGCCTGCCTGATCCTACTACAACTCAGTGCTGTTAGCGTTACTCATGGGTACCAGCGAGACAGCCTCTATCTGGATGCTGTGCCCACAGGATAGAGTAAGTGAGAACGAAGTCACTTGCTAAGTAGGCAAGGAGAGGTGAATGTTAGAGCAGGTGGAGGGAAGGAGCAGCGGGAGAGACAGTTCTAGGATTTGGAGTCGAAGTTGGTAGGTGGCAGAAGCCAGCAGAAACAAATGATCCGCATCACACCCTAGGAGAGTCAGAGCAGCAGCTTGGTTCCAGGGGGCCCGAGTCCCTGGGAAGGACACTCATCTGTGCCACCCTCATGTTTCAGCACCGGATGAATGCAGTGAGAACATGGCTGCTCCTAGGAATGGTGAGGAGAAGGATTTTACTGTAGGTATGAAGGAGAGTTCAGCCAGAGGCATCTGGAAGAGTCCAGACTGAACACGGCCAGCCGACTGATCTAGGCCATGAGAGGAAAAAGAGGAGGAGTGTGGGACTCTGCTGGATAAGGTTGAAGTCTGACTTCTCTGGACTCTCTTTTCTTCTTTTTCCCACTGATTTGGTAACCCCAGATTTTGTAGGGAACGTCACATAGTCCTGAAAGAAGATTACAGACCTGATCCTTTCCTGATAAGGAACTTGTTCAAACACAGGGAAATCCTGGAAGTCCCACACCCTATGCAAATGACCTCTAATTGTACCTAGAAGCCATACCCTTACACGTAGGATAATTAAGTATTGTTTTCTCCTTCTTGTTACTGCCTATAAATGAGGTACTGTACCACTGTATGTAGATTAAGTATCCTGGCACCCTTAGCCCTACTGAGTCAGACACTTTCATCCTCAAAATTTTTCCCTGATGGGTTATGTCAATTGAGGAAACAAGCCAACTGAAGTCAGATTAAAAGTATAAAAAGGGCAGGTTTATTTGGGACCAGAGGCTCTCAGATGAGTTCAGCAGCCTCAGGAGCCAAAACCAGAAGAAGTGACACCTTGACTATGGTGGGTGGGGTTTTTAAGGATGGCAGGTGAAGGACGATGATGTAGGAAACTGACTTGTCTGCCACCAGCCAGGTTTGAAGAGCTGGTGGCTCCAGGTAACGGGGTTGGGGTAACCCTCAGGAACGTCAGGAATGTCAGTCCTCAGGAGTGCCAGGAATATGGAGGCTTTTTTCCCCCAGGGTTGGAGGTAGGATTGGGATTTACCAGACCGTGTGGTGGTGGGGGAGGGCAACTAGAGATGTCAACCCAACACTCCCCACTGCCCAAGGTTTATAAATAAAGGTGGGCTGGCTGGCTGGGAGGTGCCCACTCTCTTGCTAACCATTCTTCCACCATGACCATCTGAGACTTTATTTATTCTGGGGGAGGGGGGTACCACCGTTGGATGACCAGTGGTCAGGCAGCAATGGCAGAACTGTTTTTGCAGCTGCTGGAGCATGCTCTTCTACTGCTGTTAGTTTGGTGCTGACCCCCTGTGAGACTGGGAACCTGGCCTAGAGCCCAGGCAACGGGCCTCACCCTAAAGCACTCTAACCACCCTTGAGAGAGAAACAGGCCTTTGGGACCTTTGTTCCCAAGGTCCCATCCATTTTCATCCAGAGGCAAGCAGTGCCTGGACCAGCGCATAGGATGTGGGACCCAGGCCACACACTAGATGGATGCTGAATGAAAGAAAGACAATGAGAAGAGAGAGGGAGTAAAGTGGACCCTGAGAGAGCCAAGAACCAAGAAGACTAAGAGAGAGAGAGAAGAACCAAGAGAGCACATGGCTCAAATGGGAAGGTTTGTTTGTTTGTTGTTGTTGTTTGTTTTGTTTATAAGAATCAGAAGCTGGGGGAAGGGAAAGCGAAGCCAATGGGCTGGAGAAGTTCAGAGTAGGGGGCAGGAAGAGAGGAGCCTCAGAGGCTGAGTGAGTCTCGTGGCTAGTATGTGCTCTGGTGTGCTAACAGGCACCTCAGTTAGACATCTGTTTGGGGTTTCTTTGGGACCTGATGTTGAGGACCTGAGAGATGGCCTACCTCTTAAACAAAATCCTAGCAACTGCTGGCTGATCATAGCCCATCATTTGGCTTCCAAAATTACATCAGTGTCCTAAGCATGAAGGAAGACATTGATATGGAAATTAGAAAATAGGGGCTCTGGGGTTAAGCTAAGAACTAAGTGGCTAGGCTTTAGGTTCAATGCTAAGTGCCACGAAAAGAAAAAAGTTAGGAATTGTACCGTCAAGATTCCACTCCCAAATCTACTATTAAGTAGGGATTTGAGAAAACTGCTTACCCCAGTCAGAAGACAGAGACAGTAGCATGCTGTCTACTAACTAGTACATAGCAGTTGCCTCCAAATGAAACAAACCTTCTCTCCAAGAGGGAGGGGCAGCTCCCAAGATTCAGAGAGTAAACAAAAGTCACATGACTGGGAAAGCATTGAGTCCACTGGCATGGCCCTGTGCGCATAGAGACAGGTATATCTCTGAAGCTCATTTGCCAGCCAGAGCTTCAATTCAGTGAGAGACCATGTCTTATAAATTAAAGGTGGAGTGTAATGAGGGAAAAAGACATAGGGTGCTGACCTCAGGTCTCTACATGTATGTGCACACACATGACTCATTCATTCACCACACAAACACACGCGTACACAAAAGGTCAAACCTGTGTGAGGTCCATGTTCCAATGCCAGGAAGGGAGGAAGGTCTTGGGAGGCTGAAAAGAATTTGAGGGGCCTCAGGCAGAGAGGATATACTTTTATCACTACACTCTATGCAGAAATAAATTGACAGGCAGCCTGGCACATGCCAGCGTAAGGGATTGCACAGAAGCAGACACAGGCACACAGGTAGGCTTAAACTCAGAGGTAGGCACACGAACCTACAGACTGACAGACACAGGACTGACACACACAGGTGCCGGAGCTTCCGTGCTGAGCACATCTGGTGTTGGAAATAGAAGGCTCTAAGGGGTCTTTCATATTTAAATATCATAGGCTATCCGATATGAGTCACTTAGAAATGACTGACACCGGACATCCAGAGGGCTGACAGTCAGCATCAGATGGCTGACACAGGATGGTCAAGGACTCTGAGAGTGAACAAGGGTTTATTCTGTTGTATAACTATTTTTGGCACCGCATCACTTTTGTGGGACTCTATATAATATGGCCTTGCGCGGTTGGAGGCCCAAGACATTGCCTTCATTAACCTGCCTGTGTGTATGTCTGTAGGCATGTGTGGCAGTCTGGGTGTGTGCCTGGGTTCCTGACAGCGCATGCCTGTCTAGCAGCCTGTGTATAGGTACATAAAATGTGTCTTATCTGCTTGGGGCTTGTTCAACACAGCCTCTTCAACCTCCCTGCTTCCCACAACTCTTCTCTCTTTCTGGGATGGAAGTGTAGACCTCGCACTCTTAGTGCACAGGGCTCTGTGGAGAATAGAGAGTCTCCGACTTCTGAGCCAAGCTGTTGTTAGGGAGATATCATAGATCTGCTTCCTCCCAGCTTGATGCGGGTGGACCAGGCTAGCTGGTCATTCCTGATTCCCTGGGCCCCGCCAGTTTCCTGATATGACCCAGCTATGGGGATAATCAACAGTAAGGAGTGAGACAATGAGTTGTCCTCCTGAGAGCTGATGACTGTGAGCAAGGAGATGTTTTCATGAAGCTTTCTGAACACAGGATTATTTATGGACTCTAGTTGTTACCGGGACGTTTATAGATTGGATGCAAATGTACAACATATGGTGTGCTCTTCCAGGAACACACTCAATCCAGCTGCCGCCCACAGCTACACCGCCGCCCACAGCTGCACTGCTCTTTCCTCTGGATGCTCTTTGTGGGGGTGGGGGGCCCCTCCCATTTGCGGGAGCAGGGCGAACAAGTGTCTCTTTGGGTAAAAGACTGTTTCCTTTTGTTTAACGTTACCTTGTCCATGTCCAGGGCCGTCAGGGAGTATTCCACAGGGAAAGCATGGCCGAATCTTTCATCTTTTCCTGGTCTTTCTTGACATAGGAAAATGATTGCATGCAGGTGGAAACTCTAAGGACAGACTTAAACACCATTTGGAGTAATGTCCCTTGTGGCTGGATCTGTCTGGTTGTTTTCAGGTTCTTGGTCTCTTATCCAAAGAACCGAAAATCACCACTATATGGATTTGCAAATGAAGCAAGAATGCTTTATCGGAGCAAGTCAATAGTGCAGACTGTGGAGGGAGACACTGCCCAGACTGACAGCGCATCATATCAGTGACTCTATGCAAGAGTCCCAGGCTGCAGCTTGGGGTCTCTTTTGATGGGGTCCAGGGCAAGGAAGGGCTGGTTACTATGGGGAGTTGTTTGATTGACAGATTAGATCATATAAACCGTTTTCCTATTGAGGATGGTCCTTCCTCCTACAAAGCAGTGGTCCTCAACCTTCCCAATGCTGTGAATCTTCAACACAGCTCCTCATGTCATGGTGACCCTCCCACCATAAAGCTTTTTTGTTTCTACTTTGTAACTGTAATTTTTTGCTGCTGTTATGAATCGTAATGTGAATATCTGATACTTCCTGTGTTCTGGTGGGAAATACAACTTTCTGAACTGCCGGGAACTATCAAATTAAGGCTTTCTGTTAAAAAAAAAAAACAACAAAGATGTGCTATTTATGTCTCCTTACTTAAGAGTCAACTCCAAGGGGCCTGTCAATCGTCTGGACAAGAAAACTCCCCCAAGGACATCATCTATTCCACAATCTGCAGTAATATAAAGCCCGTGTAGGCTGGTTCAGTGTTCTCTATGCTCTTATCCACTGTTACTCCATGAGAGCGCCTTCTTCCATAGTCACTCTCCCTGGTCATTGTCTGCTACCAACTAAAGGTCCACCATGCCACAGCACCCAAGCTGAATGTATGCCAACCCTCCTACAGCAAGTATTGGCTGCTGCTGATGATCTCTCGGACTATGAAGAGCTGGGATGTTGGAGGTCTAAAGCAAAATATCTTGGGCTATTTTTAGTCGTCCCCCCATAGCTGTTGCTCACTTCTGTTTGTCTTTGTGCCTATCAAGCAAAATCCTTTTTGAAACTTACCTTAGCTCCCACCAACCCAAAGGCTAAGAGTGTCATTAAACAGCACCTGAGGCCCTTAGCAGAGATTGCCCTGCTTGGCCATAAGTCACCCACCTGATGTTACATCCGTGTAGTTAAGAAGTTGCCCTAGTTTATGACTTCATTTGTTCTGTTAACATAAAAGCACCATGAAACCGTCATTGTGTTGGAATATGGAACTTTGGTAACCCGAGTCTGTGTTCCTGGGAGACAGACATTCCCAGGTGGTTCCAGAATAAACTACCGTCTGTGAGCTGAGAGCTGGGCTTCTATCCCATGCAGCTGTCACCCTGTGACAGTGTCAGCAGTGCCCTGTCTCCTGTCTGTAGCAGCCTGGAGACAGCTTCCTGTGTGTCCCCGAATCCCTGAATCAGGAGACCCTGGATCCTCGACTTTGGTACAGAAAAGACTTTCAGGGCCAGCAAGTATACAGCAGAGTTGGGTCTTACTAAAATTATTATTTTAAATACAGATTTTAAGCATGAATATTAAGAGAATAGGGAAGAATATGATTTACCTACGCATGTAAATGGGCTTCTCAAGGCAGAGTCACAGTTAAGCCTCTCAGTGTTAGTCATGTCTACCTTGGGTGACTCTCTTCACAAGAGTTGCTAAGAAAGCTTCTTTTTCCTCCTCTCTTTCTTTTCTCTTTTGTTATATATTTTTTACTTTCTGAAATTGATATAATTACATCATTATCATCTTTCCTTTCTCCCTGGAGTCCCTTCCATCTCTCCCCTGTTCTTTCTCAAATGTACGTTTTTTTTAAATTGGCTCCCCCTACACACACACACACACACACACACACACACACACACACACACACACGCATGCACACACACTATGATAGTTTGAATGAATGTGGCTCCCACAGGCTCATAGATTTGAATGCTTGGTCACCAGGGAATAACACTGAAAGGATTAAGAGGCGTGGTCTTGTTGAAGAAAGTGTGTCACTGTGGTTGGGCTTTGAGGTTTCAAAAGCTCAAGCAAGGCCCAAGTGGCTCTGTCTTCCTGCTGCCTGCAGATGTACAACTCCCAGCTATTTTTCCAGCACCGTGTCTGCCTGCATATAACCATGTTCCCCACCATGACGATAATGGATTAACCCTCTGAAATTATAAGCAAGCCCCAATTAAATGCTTTTTTTAAAAAATAAGAGTTCTATGTTCATGGTGTCTCTTCATGACTCCATACACACACACACACACACACACACACGCACACACACACACACACACACACACACACACACACACACACGCACATACACACATGTTCCTAAATTCAGCCTGCTCAGTCTCTCTAATGTTACCCACATGTATATGGACTCGCGGTTGACTGCTTAGTTTTAGATGACCAAGATGCCTTTAATGAGGTTACGTTCTGATAGGATAAAGGCAGGAGCCACAGCAGTTGCACAAGGTAGCCATGTCTTTTTCCTTTGAAGTTTTCTGATGCAATTCCTAGAAAGTGGGAGGTTTACAGATGGAAAGGGAGAAAGACCTTAAGCAAATGTTGTTAGTCATGTTAGAATTCTTGCGACTCAGCTGTGAGAGATTTAGCGTTTCCTCGCCTATGTCGTCATTACTATCCTTGTCCTTTTAAAATCCCACTTAAAGTGGGTTTTCCTCTGCAATGATCCCATCAACCATTGGCCATGTTCATCTCTTATTACTCTGTGATGAACTTTCTCTTCTAGACTGTGACCTGTGTCTCATCTGGCTTCCTTCACCCAGAAGCACAAGGGCCTGGGAGCTAACGGGGAACCCAAGGTAGATCCTGGAACCACTTGGGATAGATGGATGGGTGGAGAGAGGGCAGGAGACTTACGGAGGCAATTTACAGTGTGTGTGTGCAGTTGGCTTTCTTTGATATCTACTCTTTACACAGAAGGACGGGAGGTAGGAAGGGAAGGAAGGAGGGAGGGAGGGACAGAGGGAGGGAGAGTGGGAGAGAGGGAGGAAGGAACAAAAGATAGGGAGAGAAGGAGAGGGAGGAGGAGGAGGAGGAGGAGGAGGAGGAGGGGGAGGAAGTGGGAGGAGCCTTTCTGATGTGGCCTGCTCTGAGCTCAGTGGCATCCTGGAGGTGGCGTCCTGCTGCTGGTACACTCCTTCCACCCTGAGCTGTGAGTTGCCCCTTTGTGCTCACTGTGAGCTCTCTCCAGTTTGCTATCAATTGACATAAATGCTTTCCTATTGAGTGTCATTTGCAAATCACTAGTTTGCTGCTCTAGACGGCACTTAATGTCAATTACTTTTTAAAAAAATACCAATTGAAAATCACTGGTTTGCAGTTCCAAGTCTCTCTGTGCCAATTACTGCTGGGAGTGCTGGCGACACTGTCACTCCAGGCTGGATTTCTGAGCAGTAACTTGCCCTAATGTTCTGCATCTGGCTGCACGTTTCTGGGGGAAAGCAGCCAGGATCTTGCATTAACCTCAAGTGCGTGTGCCGCACTGCAAGGGGGCAGAGCTTTCTCTGTGTAGCTCCGCTAGTACAGGGCCAAGGGTCAGAGCCACTGTGAGGGTTAATCTTTGATTATCAACTTGATTGTATCTGCCATGGATGAGGAGACACGCCCCTGGGCGTGTCTGTGAGGGCATTTCCTGGCGGCGAAGGATTAATGGAGAGAAGACTGTACATCAGAGCGGATGGCTCCACCCACCAGCCGCCCAGGCACAAAGAAGAGGTCCTAGGACAAGCAGTGTTGAGCACCTTCTCACCTGCCTTTACTTCTTGTGATGAGTGTACCGGTCCAGCTACTGTTGTGCCTCACTGCCATCAGGACCCAGTCTTCTTGGCCTTGTGCTCAGGCTGAAGACCAGGAATCCTCCAGGCTTCAATGGCATGTTGTGACTTCGGAGGGACTGAGCAGCCACCAAGTTCTTGGGCGCTCCGGTGTGCAGACAGCTATTGCTGGGCGTTGCTCCTACGGTGCAAGCCATGCTCATAAGTTGCCTTTCATACCATTTCTAGAGAACCCTGAGCAACACACCCATCATGCCTTGAACACCAGAGGCAGACCCGGGGACACCTGAGAAGGGAGGCAGCTGTGGGAGCGGGAGCCGTGAGCACGCAGTGTTCTCCAGCTCCGGCCACAGGTTTACGGTGTGTGCTCCCTCAAAGCAGCATCTCGAGGAGCACAGCCCGGAGCTCGCTGTTCTTGGCGGATGCTGGCTGGGCATTACTGCTTAGCAATGGAGGAGGACCCTGACCCAAGTACTAGGCTGCTCTCCTTCCTGCATCTTTCCCCTTGTCACCTTTCCTTTCTTAGGTAGCCTTGGGGACAGTGGCTGTAGTGTGTGAAGCTATGTAGTAACCCAGGAAGTGACGTGCACACGGTTGGGGAGTGAAGAAATGGTGGTGCCGCAGGCATTAAAGTGTTGTTCCCTGTTGGTACGGGATGGTTCCCTGGCCACAGTGATATGAGGACCACAGAAGAATTTGGGGTGCCCATCGGAGAAGGATGCCCTGCCACTGCGACTAAGGTCAGAAGACCCTCTATCTGCTGAGGTCCTTGCTCTTCCCTGTATGTCATGGCCAGGTTACCAGGGAAGTGAGGTGGCAGGTAGTGGAGAAAGTGGAGTTGGAGGAAGAGGAGAAAAAGAGAAGGAAATGGGAAGGAAAACCAAGGAAGACAGGGAAGGTGAGGGTCCCTTTCCTACTGATTTGTTGCCACATTGTATATGCGTCTATATCTGTCTTAGCATTGGCAGGCAAATGAGTTTTAGGGACAAGAATCTAATTTTCTTCCGCAGAAAAAGGTGACACATTGGGGACAGTGACCCAGTTGGAAACACCATGTGTTGATTCATATGGAAATGTGCTTGCTATTATTAGCTCACTGTAGGCCAAGGAGTTCGCAGAGCAGTGAGATGGTGACAAATGGCCCAGCTGTTTTGCGGGTGCTAGGGTTCCAGTGAGGTTTTCTGGTCCGTGAAGTCTGGTGTCTAGTTGTTGATGCATTTTCTGGCTGTTCACTGCACTGTTTTTCTAGTCAGGGAAAACAGCAAGTCTGAGTTTACCTAGGAATGACCAGGCACCTGCGGAGTGAAGGATGTTAGGTAATAACTGTGGACTTTTAAAAAAAATTATTATTTTTATTTTATGTATATTGGTCTTTTGCCTGCATGCTTGTCTGTATGAGGGTGTTGGGTCCCCTGGAACAGGAGTTACACACAGTTGTGAGCTGCTCTGTGGGTGCTAGGAATTGAACCCAGGTTCTCTGGAAAAGCAGCCAGTGCTTTTAACCCCGTGAACCATCATTGTGGATTTAAAACTATTATTCTTAATTATGCATGCGTGTGCGTGTGCCCATGTGTGAGAGAGAGAGGGGGGGGGGAGAGTGTGTCTGTCTCCAGATACTTACAGAGTCCAGAATGGGTGTTGGATCCCTTGGAGACATAGTTACAGGTAACTGTGAGCTACTCAGGGTGGGTTCTGGGACCACCCGCTTAGGTGCTCTGCAAGAGCAGTATGCAATTTTAACTACCAAGTCATCTCACCAGCCTCAGTCACTGTGATACTGATACGGCAATTTTTGAGCTATCCTTGAGAATTAGTGAGGCTCGCGTGACTTTTAGTGAGCTTAGTTTAGGAGTTATGGTGCCAAACACGGTGACACAAAACTTCCACTGAGCCCGTTGGTTTTTGGATATGTGCCTGGTAAATTTGAAGAATAAAACCCGCAGACCACAGAATAAGTTTTAGAGTGAAGCATTTCATTATAGGGAAATTAGAAGGAAGAAAGACAGACGAGATACCGTATACCAGGAGCAGATTCCCAGGAATGAGATGTCATTGAGGTCACAGAGTTTATAAATCTTTCCCGGATGGAAGGGAGCACAGGAGGAGGACGGCGGCTCTGTGGTTCTGACGTACCAGGTGAGTGTCAGCCATGTCTTCATGTGTGGCTTCCTGGAACCCACACAACCCCCCTTGTGTGCTCACATACAATTTCCAGTTAGAGGAAGGGAAATAAGTTCCCCTTCTGGCCTCACTGATCTCTGGCCACGGCAGAGGCAATATTTTGGCTTAAACACTTCTGGCATCTCTAGCCTCCAACGACAAAATTGCAAACATGGCCAAGGGCTATTCTGAGTTTCACCCAAGGAAAAGTTGTTCACTTCCAGGGTCCTTTTACCCTGAACTCTGCCTCCTACGCTCATTATAGGAGTGAATTGAGGTCCAGAGGGCACTCACTAGGATTTGCAGGTTCTTGTCTTGGAACAAGAAATAGACCTCAGGGGCTGGAGAGGTGGCTCAGTGGTTAAGAGCACTAGCCGTTTGTCCAGAGGACCCAGGTTTAATTCCCAGCACCCCCACGTGGTGTTGTCTCTCAGCTGTCTTGAACTCCAGTTCCATGGGGTCTGGCACCCTTTTCTGGCCTCTGTGGGGACTGTATGTATACAGTATGCAGTCATACATGCCGGCAAGACGTCCATACACATAAAATTCAATCTCCAAAGATATTTTTAAAACAGCTGGACCAGGGACACATGCAGAGTGCTAGAAATAGATAACTTATTAAGGTAGGAAGTCCTTCTGAGATGAGAGTGGGCCAGAGGGTCAGTAGAGGCTCAGTGGTGCTGGGCTGTGATACCCCTGACGCTTTATGAGTGGTTACCGAGCTCTCGTTGTCTTACATTGTGAATCATAGACTTCTTCCCTCCTGCTCTGTCCCTTGCCTGCAGCTTTTGGATGGAGGTCTCATTTTTCTCCGTTATTAGTTTCTTCTATATGTGAAACCTTTTGAAAAGGCTTTACTTTCATTGTGACTTCCAAGTTTGAGAGTGTGTATATCTCTGTGTGGATATATGCGTGTGAGCTCAGGTACCAGTGGAGCCCAGAGACATTGAATTCTGTGGCGCTGGAGTCACAGGTGGCTGTGAGCCACCCAACTTAGAAACACTGTGATCACACTCAGAATGGTGGGGACTTGGAGACACCGCGTAGCCATCCACCTGCTGGTGTGGTTCAGACACTGAGAAGGTAGTAGGGTGGGCTGACAACTGGATGAGACAGCAGATCAATCAGTGAAGGCAGGACTCGTAGGCTACCCATTTGGACCAAGTTTTAGACATAGAGACTGTGGTTACTGTTCCAGAGAAGTGCTCTCATTCTCCAAATTTCCCTTTCAAATAAATTCACTGGTATCCCATACTCATTTTAAAACTATAACTTAATGCCTTTGAAACATGTATACATGTCATGACCAGGCCCACCAGCAAGCTAACGACCATTTCCAACATTCCAGGGAAGTTGTATGACCTGAACGTGGCATTCGCCAGCTTCCTCCTCTTCTTGTTGCCATGGAATGTTGAACTGATCAATACTTCAACTGACCAATCTTTCTACTGGTGACCATTTAGCTTGTTTCTAGTTTTTTTTTTTAAATATTTATTTTAAAGAAACTTGTTATAAAGAATCACAAAGAAGTATTTTTTCAGATAAAACTTTCATTGCTCTAGGTAACAATAACTAGAAGGCCAATTTCTAGGTTGGACAAAGGCGAAGGGCACATTTTCCTTTTTAGAAACTCATCAATTTTTATTTTCCTATATCTCAACCATTTGGTCATTCAATAATCTACCCACCATGAACCATAATCTGGGAGAAAGGCAGTTAACCAAACAGGAAAAAAAAAAAAAAAAAAAAAAAAAAGAAAGAAACAAAGACACTTGTTTTAGAATATAGTTAAAGAAGTAGGAAACAACACAGTTATAGAACCAACTAGCACAGCTGGCTTTCTGTGGAAGAGGCGTAAGTATACGTAACGGGGTCTAATACCTTTTCTCTTCCAATTGAAAATTTCTTTTCCTCCCTCTTTTTGTTTTTGCTTTTCCCCTTCTTCCTCCTCTCCTCCCTTTCTTTCTTCTTTTCTTTTAGGAAGGCATCTTGTCTACAGGGAAAGCTCTGTTGGCAATACTGGTAACACAATGCTAACCAGAACTTTCATACAAGCTTGGGAAGAGAGTAAATTGATAGGAATATTTAGAAAACAATGGTGTTTTCTGTTTTGGCTCAGTGTGTTTACATTCCATGAAACAAGAGTTCAACTTCAAGGCCAAATCCATAACAAATAATGTTCACGCTGAAACACGCATGTTCACCAAATATCTTATTTACTCAGCGAAGGTCACGTACAGGAACACTGGCGTGTTCACTAGGCCCAATATCCTCCAATAGGAACATACCAAGTAGCCATCAGAAGTTGATCGGAAGAGGTGTGATACAGCCACCAGTGGAAATCACACGTAATAGGAAGGAGCTGTCTCCTACTACATGCGATGCTATGGCTTCATGCCACAAACCAAGAATAGAATGAAAGATATCAGGAACAAATGAATGTTGAGCACAGTTTCTTCTATATGAAGAAGTGTTAAACAGAGTAAAGCGCATCTGTGCTGCTCGGAGCTAGGCTCGTGGGAACCAGAGACTGGGGGGTGGCCCCAGAGAAGGCTTTAGGGGGCCTGCTCATGTTCTAGCTTGTGGTATAGGTCCTGGTTACAGGCTTGTGTTCTGCTTTTGAGCATTCATTGAGATCCCCACTTGAGGCACACACACACTTTCCATCTATACAGTGTATTTCCATATGAAGTGTTTTTTAAAAGGCATAAACCCTCAAGAGAAACGTAATGAAATTCAGAGAAGCACAGAGCAGATGGCGGGTGACAACTGATGTGGCTCAGCTGAGAAAACCCAACTCTTCAGGTACAGAAATGCAACCCTCTCTACAGAGGAGAATCCTAAGAGGCCAAAGAACATTTATCACAAAGTTTTACCTGTGGAAAACTGTCCAACCAGGAAGCAGATAGACTGCCAGGTCCCCTGCCAAAGCCTCAGTGATGGGGGTGACTGTTCCTCCTACTCGGCAAGGAAATAGATTTGAAACTGGGCAACTGGCTAGGGACATGGCTTAGTGGGTATACAGGAAAGTCACCACCACTACCGTTTACACTCCCCACCC
Source organism: Acomys minous (assembly GCF_964271855.1). Classification (NCBI taxonomy): domain Eukaryota; kingdom Metazoa; phylum Chordata; class Mammalia; order Rodentia; family Muridae; genus Acomys; species Acomys minous. The sequence continues at coordinate 58,871,685 of NC_140495.1, forward strand.
GCCACACACACAAGGAATTATTTCAACTGACCCTAAAATATGATATATTGACTCTGAAACCTTACTGGAACATATTGTGAGGACAAAAGAAGTTTTTGAAGTGCCTCATAAGACTGGCTGCTCTCAGTCTGTTAAGATTTATGACTTTTTCGATGAGCCCAGGCTGTTGTAATAAAATACCACAGGATAAGTATTTAAACACAGGCATTTACTTTCTCCTAGCTCCAGAGGCTAGAAGGCCAATATCAATGTGTGTATTCAGGCTTCTCTCCTGGCCTTGTGGATGGTCACCTTCTTGCTGTGCCCTTCTCTCAAGTTCTGAGTAACATAGGGTGATAATGTATATTTGGGAAAGGAGGATGTAAATCATTTCCTAATGCTATTATAAGTTTCTTACATAAAAAGCAAACAGCTAAATATGTGAGTGTATTTAAGAACCAAGATTTTAATACAAAAGAAATATAAATAAAACAGAGGACTCAAAATTCTGTTGCATGAAAATAAAATTGAAAAATGCCAGTCTGAACTTATGATTTTACTTCTTTAATAAAAAATGTTCTTGCTCCTGAAAAGTTCCCCTGAACCAGACCACTCACTGCATGGGTGGAAAGAAAGGTTTGTTGGAAACATGACATTGCTGCACAGCTGTCTCTCAGGTGGGAGAGAGACTAGCCAGCGGCATCTGGGGGAACCCCAAAGCTGATACAAGGTACAGGTACCTGCTAACAGGGACCTAAGGAGTCTGGATGTTAGGTGGGGCGACTGTCAGTAGGGAGCTCGATGCCCCAATGGGCTCAGGGAGATAAGAAGTGATGGCTTTACCCAGCAACGGCAACGGAAACCCACTTCATAGGTTCCTGAGAAATGCTGAGTGCCACCTTCAGTCTTCCTGTTTACCCTCAGCCAGAGCTGAGCCCAGACTGTCATTTTGGGACATTGTCAGTGGCAGTGGCATTTTGGGGGGCTTGGGGGTTGGAACCTGATGGTGAGGCTGCATCAAAAGGACACAAGAGCCAGCTTGAAGAACTCTTGACTAATCTGGGACAACAAAAATAACAGCAATGTGCTAAATTACATCAAATGATACCAGGTGTGAGGGGACTAAGGCAATAATTAGGTCGTTAGAGTCTTTGATGTGTACCCAGGAGTCCCTGAGTTCAAATCCCACCCCCCAGTATGCTGCCTCAAGCCCCTAAACAAACAAACAAACAAACAAACAAACAAAGCAGGTGTGGGGGAGTGTGTTGTCATTTCAGTTCTGAGAGACAAAGGCATGATTCTAGGGGCTTTCTGGCTAGCCAGTGCAACTGGAATTGGTAAGCTCCAAGTTCATGTGAGAGACTTTGTCTCAAAAAATATGGTGGAGAGTAATAGATGACAATACCCGACATTGACCTTGGGCTTTCACACATTTGTGCATGAGCACTCATGTCTAAACGTATAGGCACAAATGGACACATGTACACACACAGACACACACACACACACACACAGAGAGAGAAGAGAGAGAGAGAGAGAGAGAGAGAGAGAGAGAGAGAGAGAGAGAGAGAGGAAGAGAGAGGGAGAGAGAGATTGTCAGCCTAATGGGACATGTGACTCCTCTTTGGAAGTTAATATTGATGTTATTACTTCAGGATGTGGTGAGCCTCCTCCCTCAGGATATGGAACAGAGGCTGAAGGAAGCGGTGTGAGGAGGTCTTCTGTGCTTTCTGCTAACCTTTAAAACTATCATTAATTTCAGATCTCATCTTTCATGCAAAAATCATAGCGAACTTTTGGATCCTTGGCAAAACTAGAGTCTTAGGCTCTGCTCAGTCCACTGCATATTAGGATTGACTGCTGTACCCATGTACTTCTCAAAGAAGTGGCTTTTCCCCAGCAATATTGAACACATACAGGGACATCCCTGACCCCAGCCTTTGACAGAGGGGAAGCTGATTGTGCTTTGGAGATTTGTTAAATATAATTTCCATAATTGAAATGGCCCAAGCTTCTGGCATTGCCTAAGCTCTGGTTGTTGAGTGACATATAGACCTGTTACCCTGGACTGCTAATGTGTTTTCAGTTTGAGTATGCACATTTTGTGAAAGAAAATACCAGTTAGGGGTGTGTGTGTGTGTGTGTGTGTGTGTGTGTGTGTGTGTGTGTGTGTGTGTGTGTTATGTGTGTGCCTATGTGTGTGTATGCCTGTGAGAGAGAGAGAGAGAGAGAGAGAGAGAGAGAGAGAGAGAGAGAGAGAGAGAGAGTGTGTGTGTGTGTGTGTGTGTTTGTGTGTGTGTGAGTGTGGCAGTACATGCACATGTCACATTGCACGCGTTGAGGTCAGAGGATGGACTCGAGTGTTTCTCCTTACCTCCCACTTTATTTGAGATAGGTGTGTTGATGTTTGCTTCTCTGTACACCAGGCTAGCCTGTCTGAGGTTGCAGGGCTTCTCTGCTCTCCACCTCCTAGTTTTGTATTAGACCACTGAGACAATAGAAGCCTCATTCTGTTTAGCTTTATGTGTGTTCTGTGGATCTGAACTCAGGCCCTACGTTTGCATCACAAGTGCACTACCTACTGAGCCATTCCCCGAGCCCCACTAAGGTTTCCACGAGTATGTTTGTGAAAGTGGTTGTATTTTCTTTTTTAAAAAAATATTACTGAACTTTATGTACAAAATCATTTGATTTCAAATAAACATTTAATGTTAAAACAAACATCTCTTTTAAACTGATTTTTTTTTTTTACATCTAGTGTACCATTCAAATGCTTTATCATCTTACATGATTTCTTCAAAATTATTTTCTTTTTTTCTTTTTCTTTTTAGGGTGAAAGGGTTTTATTTTGCTCACAGTTCCATATCACAGTTCATCATCAAAAGTAGTGAGGGCAGGAACCTGGAGGCAGGAGCTGATGCACAGGCCATGGAGGGTGCTGCTTACTGGCTTGTTCCTCATGCCTTGCTCAGTCTGCTTCCTTATAGAACCCAAGACCACCAGCCCAGGGATGGTACCACCCACAATGGGCTTGCCCTCGCCCATCAATCACTAAGAATTGTCCTACTAGATAATATTTTTTTCCTTTTTACTTCTTAAGTTATTTATTTATTTTGGTTTTTTGAAACAGAGTTTCTCTGTGTAGACTTGGTTGCCCTGGAATCACTTTGTAGGCCATGCTGGCCTCAAACTCACAGAGATCCACCTGCTTCTGCCTCTTGAGTGCTGGGATTAAAGATGTGCACCACTACCATGTGTCTTCTTTTTTATTTAAAAAATTATACAATATATTTCAGTCATATTCTTTCTCTTCTCCTAACTCCTCCCAGATCCTACCCACTTCCTTACCCACTCCACTGGAGGAAACCGACTTTCCATCTCCTGGCACGTATCTGTGGCAGAAAGCTTCTTGGCCATAGAAGGACTCTGTGCCTACTTCCTCTACCTTTTGCTGGGCTTTTGTGTGGCTTGAGCTTGTTACAGGTCCTGTACCTGCTGTCATGGTCTCTGTGTGCTCATACGTACATCGGTCCTGTTGGGTCTTGAAAACACTGGTTTTCCTGATGTTGTCCACAACCTCTGGCTCTTACAGTCTTTGCCTTCTCTTCCCCATAGCTCCCTAAGACTTGAGGGGGAGGTTTGATAAAGACATGCTGTGTGGGCTGACTGCTCCAAAGTCTCCCACTCTGTGCATGTTGCCCATCTGTGCGTCTCTGGGTTAATTACCATCCATATAATAAGAAGCTTCTTTTCTCTGATGAGAACACTGATCTACAGTTATAGTAGATCGCCATTAGAAGTTGTCTTATTGCTATGTTCCTTGAGCACAGTGGTCCTCAACCTTATTAACGCTTGGAACCCTTTAATACAGTTCCTCGCGTTGTGGTGACCCCAACTATAAAACCATTTCATTGCTACTTCATAAGCATAATTTTCCTATTTTGAATCATAATGTAAATATCCGATATGTGACTCCCCTGTGGTCATGACTCACAGGTTGAGAAACACTGTTTTAGCAGAAAAATAATAGAAGTTTTTCCCCTGAGGCCCATCTAGTCTCAGGTTCTTGGCTACTTTAGTAGCATCAGGTGTGGGTTCCATCTCATGAAGCAGGCATTAAATTCAACCATAAAGTGGTTGGTTACTCCCATAGCATGTGTGGCAGTATTTCACCAATGGGCATGTGGCCTTCAGGTAGCTCACAGAGGTCTCCTCTGGTAGGGTGTATAGTACTTTCCAGTACTGTGAATTCTTGTCAAGAGGGGTGAGGCTTGAGTATCAACTCCATCTCTCCACATTTGATGACATTTATGTGGTACTTTCAGCAAGAAGCTTTTATTCTAAGATTGTGTAGAAAAATAGCTTTACCAATATCTTGCAAATTTAGGGAGGAAGGGGTGCTCTGTGTGCCAACCCACTCAAAAATATGTAACCGTTGTTAGTCCTGGGTGATTTATTTGGCAGCATATGGTGCATAGTTGGGATATTGTCTCCTGTCCTGTGTGTGTGTGTGTGTCTGTGTCTCTGTGTGTGTTTGTGTGTGTTGGGGTGGTTCTGCAGCAGTGGGTCTCCATATGTTTCTCCAAAAAGCTTTAGTGTTACCTGTCCCTCTCCATAGTCCCCTCCTCCTCCACTTTTGGCCTCCTATGCCCCTCCTTATTTAATTCTCCTGTTTTAATTTGCCCTTTATCCTTTTATAACACTATATTCTATGTCCCCTTCCTTCCCATCCTCCTGCCTAGTCCTTCATGTGCTACTTAATCTCTATGGATATTCTAAATGCAACAACAACAACAACAACAAAAGCTTAAACATCTAACATCTATATATGACAGAAAATATACAGTATTTATCTTTCTGAATCTGAGTTATCTCTCTCAGAATAATTTCTTCCTAGTTCCTTCCATTTACTTATTTCTCAGTTTTCTTTTTCTTAATGGCGGAATAATATTCCATTGTGTAGATGTACCACATTTTCATTATTCATTCATCAGTTCGTGGATATTTAAGTTGTTTCCAATTTCGTATATTATGAATAGCGCGTCGATGTACACGGATGGGCATGCATCTCTGTAGTAGGGTGTGATATCCTTTGAGTACGTGTTCAGGAGGGCTGTCTTAGTTACTTTTCTATTGTGGTGACAAGACACTGTGACCAAGGTAACTTATGAAAGGAAGGGCTTGTTTTGGGCTTGCAGTTCCTGAGGAATAAGAACCCATCCCCTTCAGGCCACGTGGTGTGTGAGTAGGCAGGCAGGCGTCACACTGAGTTGCAATCAGGAGCTCACACCTCAGTCTACAAACAGAAAGCAGAGAACACTAACTCAAAGTGGCATGAGGCTTTTGAAATCTTAAAGCCCATCTGCAAGGACATACTTCATCCAGCAAGGCCACATCTCCTAACTTGACCCATATAGGCACCAGCTGGAGACCAGAAAGTGTGAGACCTATGGGGAACATCTTATTCAACCCACCACAGGTGATACAGCTGGGTCTTGTGGTGGGTCTAGTCTCAGCCTTCCGAGGAACCTCCACACTGATTTCCATAGGGGCTGCCCAAGTTTGCTCTTCCCCTAGCAATGAATAAGTGTTCCCCACTCTCCAATCCTCACCAGCACCACCAGAATTTATGTTTATGGGCTGTATTAGTCTACAGTTTTATTGTTTTGTTGTTGGTATTGCTGAGTCTGTGTGGTTTTCATATCAGGGTCATGGTGGCTTCACAGAAAGAATTTAATTGTGTTCCTTCGCTTTCTGTTTGACTTAAAAAGAATTTCTAGAGTGATTTAAGGGGTGTTGGTGGTAGTAGTTCTACTTGGAGGGCTGGTGAACTTCTGCACCAAATCCATCTACTTCTGAGCTTTTGTTAGTAGGGTGATTTTTAAATTATTGTTTTTTTTCTTCACTAGGAGTTATATGGTTTTTTAAAAGATCATCAATTTTATCTTGATTTAACTTTGGTAAGTTGACTATATTGAGAAAATCATCCATTTATTTTAGTTTTCCCAATTTGGTGGAATATAGATTTTTAAAAATTGTTTTATTGTTGTACATCCATTGCAGGATTTATTTCTTAAGCATAAATGTAAATTATTTCCACAAAACTCTCTAAAATATATTCCCCTTTTTAATCTAAAACATTTATTTTCAGAATAGACATATTTACAGCTGATACAATATTATGAATTATATCCTTATGATCTCTGAATTTTCTCAGTGCATCTTTTTTTTTATCTCTAGGCTTAAAATTTGTGTCTTTTCTTTCTTTTCATTAAAATGGCTAAAAATTTGTTAATATTGTTATTTTCTTCAAAGAACCAACTCTATATTTTGTTGATTCTTTGTGTTAATTTTTTTGTTTATATTTTATTGGTTTCATTCCCAAGTTTTCTTTCCATCTACTCTCTCTCTCTTTATTTATTTTTTAAACCTACAATATTTACACAATCTGTATAAGTCAAGGTTGTCTGTCTCATTTTCTCCTTGTGGTTGTTTCTTCTTGGTTTTCTTGGGCTTTCAAGTGTATCATTAACTCATTAACACAGGATCTCGCCAGCTTTTTGATGCAGGCACTTACGACATTTCCTCTTAGAACCACCTTCACTGTGTCCCGTAGATTTTGGTATGGTATATTTTCATTTGTATTTTATTCTAGAACATTTTTAGTTTCCTTGCTGAGTTCTGCCTTGACTCAATTTTCATTCTATAGTGAACAGTTTCATTTTCACCAACATTTTAAAAATTATTCTCCCATCGCTAGTTTTGTTGGTATTCAGCATTAACCCACGGTGGTCAGATAGGAGGCAGGGTGTTATTTCAATTTTCCTATATTTGCTAAAACTTTCTTTGTGTTCTACTGTGTGACCAATTTTGTAGAAAATTTCATGGGCTTCTGTGGAGAAAATGGATTCTGTAATGTTTGTGTGGAATGCTCTGTGAATGTCTGTTAGACTCATATGATTTATGAGATTATTCATTTAACTGCAGAGTTTCCCTATTTAGGTTTTGTTTGAAAGACCTTTCTATTGATGAGAGCGAGTCCTGAAGTCACCACTGCAACTGAATGAAGGTCATTATGTGATTTTTAACTATAATATTATTTCTTTTATGAAACTGTGCCCAGCACTTGGTGCATACATGTTTATAATTGAATTATTCTTTAATTGATATTTTCCTTTAATGAGCATGTATCGTCCTTCCCTGTCTCTTCTGATTAGCTTTGATTTGAAGTCTATTTGGTCTGATACTAAAATGGCTACACATGTTTGATTTTTGGTTTTACTTGCTTGGAACACAAGAACTTAGAAATCTCAGTGGGTGCCTTCTGGGGGGAAAATCTACACCTATAACACCAGGGAGCCACATTCTTGGAGCAGTTACAGCTGGTAATATTTGTGGTTTGGGGTGTTGTGTTTTCTCAACAATGTTCTAAGTACAGAGTACTGTTTTTGTTTTTGTTTTGTTCTATTTTTCAGAGTACTGTTAAGGGCATTTCTTGAGCCAAGCTGGATGTGCTCATGTGCCAAACAGTAAAGTTACCAGACCAGTTTCTCAGTTTGTGTTTTGTTTTTATCACTCAACATTCTGGCTCTCCACGTTCCTTGAACTCTTGGGATGCTCAGAACTCATATATTATATGTACTGGTTATTGTGTGTGGCACCATTCCTGGGGGAGAGAAACAAATGACGTATCCTAGATACAGAATAGATGACAGACCAAGTAATAGTACTACAAAAATCCGACCTGGTAAACCAGTACGTTTATTTAAGTTACTTACAGGAATATGGGTGAGAGGTTACTTATAGGAGCATTTTGAAATGACTTGAAAGACAGCCGTATCACCAAAATCCCAATAGCAACAGATGAAGGCTGGATTTCTGCAGCCCACTGCAAAGCCTGCAGGCTCAACAGGTTAGAGAATGTCTTTTCCAGGAAGCTCTGTTTGTTTGAGTGTGTGTCTCACCAGTCCTTACTGCTTGCTGGAGAAGCTTAGTGTATCTTGTCAGTTTCAGGGACTTCCTGAAGCTCTTGCATTGTTTACTTTCTGAGTCTTAACAAGGCCCTCTCTAGAACTTACCAAGTCTTAGTAAACTTCATGAATGTTTTGAACATCTTGAGTCTTAAAAATCTTCCGTTGAAGACAGAACATATCAACTTAGGGGAATTTAAATATAGCACTGGCCTCCTTATTAGTGTTCCCTTTCTTCCTCTGTATTACTAACTCTTGAAATTCTACAGACTTAGGCTGTGTGCTGACATCGTCATTGCATAAAAAAGACAGGTTAACTGATATTTATAGAAATCTTGATATATGTAGGTTTTGTTAGAAGATCTTGGAATTTATTGAGAACCTGGACTCGGTGAGGTCATTACCCCAAGTAGTCCCTCTTTTGACATGAATAAGTAAACAAATGATACCTGATGAAAATTTATGATAGAATGTCGAAAATATATGAAAAGAAGATCATTAGGCTGCCAGCATTGACAAGGCTACTGGCTTTAGTTCTCCCAGAGGAGAGGACTTTATATTAAAGTGAGGTTTATGGTATCTTTGTTGCAAAGAATTCCAGAGTGTGTGACACATAAAATGTCTTGATACTAGAGATACCTGGTTTGTTTGAACCACAGAAAGCTGTTCAAAAGGACAAAAGAAGTCCCCTTAGAAGAAATGGAGAAGTGGACATGGGTCACTAGTGCTGGTCAAGTTAGAGAAGTAAAACCTAACCAGTGGAATTGGCCACTTATGAACTTGACACATAAATACAGAACTATTAATCCATAACCTTTTTGTTGTTTATTCACAAGATATCATGTTACTAAAATAACATAAAATATAGTATAACTCTAAATTCTCCACAGTCTTAAAAAAATTAAAAACCTTTAAGTTCAAAGTCATTTTGAAATATCCAACATCTCCTTAAAAGTCCGAAGTCTGAACTGTAGTACAAAGCAACAAGCTACATACATCTTATTCTAAGAAGAAGCAAGGTGGTTAGAATTAGATCATAGCAAAAACAAAACCCAAGAGTATAGATGCCTCAGTATCTGATATCTGGGACTCACTCATGATCTTCTGCTCCTCAAAATGCTTGGCCATACCCAACTCTCCAGCTTTTCTGTGTCCAGCAAAATGACTTTGTCTCATAGGCTCCATCCCTGATGCTGTCTGTCCTTGGTGGTTGCCTCATATTCCTGGCACCTGCAATAATGTCAGGGTCTCTACTGAGGATGCACTTTCACCACTAATGGTCTCTCCTGGCTGCTCATGGTTCAGAGCCTCAGATGTTTTCACGACTGCTTCACGCCTGCACTTTTCATGCCACCAAAATGAGTGTCGTGTAGGAGACTATGATACATTACAAAGTTCATCTTCCAGCTTGTGGTATAGTTTTGTTCCCCTCTGGATCACGGCTTGTACATGAATCCTGAGGATGTACTTCCCAGATTTCACCTCATTGATACAGGTCTCTTATTAACCATTACTAATTTTTCAGCCTCAGCTAACCAGAATTCATTGTCCCAACAAGACAAAAGTTTCACTTCCACAGATTCATAATTCAAAATATAATATTAATAGCCCTAGTAGAGTCTTCACTTCCCTCTGAACGGGCCTAGACACTACCCCCCCCCCAACCACAGCAAGCCAGGCCTCCATTGTCTGTTCCTCTCTAAATTTTAAATTTTCCTGTCTTCTAAACTCCCCTAAGAGTTCATTAGCTCTGAGCACTCAATAGCATTTTCTAGCCAGAAGTTCCCAAATCCATCCACAGCCACCCTCCAAAGTACAACACAGTCAGATTCATCATAGGCAAAAGCCCATTCTCTGGAATCAATTTCTGTCTTGACTTGCTTTCTGCTGCTGTGATTAAAGGCTGACAAAAACCAACTTGTGGAGGAGAGGGTTTATTTGGCTTTAGAGATCACAGCCTATCATTGAAGAAAACCAAGGCAGAAACTCAAGGCAGGAACCTAGCGGCCGAGACTGAGGCAGAGACCATGGAGGGATGCTGCTTACTGCTATGTTTTCATGGCTTGCTCAGCTTGCTTCTTTCATACAACCCGTGGACCACCTACCCAGGGGCCGCACCTCGCGCAGCATGCTGGGACCTCTCACATCATCAAGAAAATGCTCCTCTACAGGACAGTTTGATAGTGGCATTTTCTTAGTTGAGTTTCTCTCTTTCCAGATGACTCTGGTTTATCTTAAGTTGACAAAAAGTAGCCATCACGATGTTAAAGAGTGAGAAAGTGAGCAGATGGACAGAAACAGACTTTTGTATGAGTCTTTTCCCCGGGCAGACCCAACACAAGGTCTATTTACCCCAAATAGGGAACCAATGATGAGCAAAAGCAACAGTCATACAAAAGTTCAACTAGTTGAAGCAATGAGTCATTACTGAGGTTGCTTCTGGTAGTGTGGGTGACAGATTGCTTATAGAAGCAATATGGCAAGGCAGCTGCATCACTAAAGTCATTACCAACATGGGTGACAACTCATAAAAGCGGCAGCCCTGGGGATCTCTGCGTGACCTACAGGCATGCTGACAGCTGAAATTTTCCATCTTCTCCCTCTCCATCTGTTTGGGAAGGGGCCTTGTGAAACATCCTCTGCTTTCTCAGACAGGTGACGTCTCAGGAGCCTTCTCGTCCCCACCCCTCACCCCAGGATGGTATGTTTCCACTTAGACCACCGTGCACTCTACAGAGTAGATCTGTTGTTAAAAGTCATAGGACAAGGTGACTAGAGAAGTGACTCAATGGGGAGAGAGCTTGCTGCTCTTGTGGATGACTCAGGTTTGGTTTCCAATGTCTACAGGGAAATTAGTAACCAGCTGTAATGCCAGTTCCAAGAGACTTGATAACACTTTTCTGGCCTTAGCAGGCACCGGGCACACACATGGCTCACAGACGAGCATGCAGACAAAAGACATAAAGTAAATCTTGAAAAAAGGCCACAAATTTAGATATAAACACTTCGAGGAACGAATGGTGAGAAAATGGCTAAAGGTTCTGATTACTGGACATATAATTCCGGGGTTTGGATGATAAAGAGAAACCATGCGTTTAGACTGATAGGAAACAGAGCTACAAAGAAATAGGTTTGTGTGGTGAATGGAATCAGAGTGCTGAAGCACACCAGAGTCCGCAACAGAATCTGACATCAGGCAAAAGATCAGAAGGATTTCTGAAGTCTCTGAGGGGTGTTGAAGACCGGATTGTTTCATTTTACAACCAAGTTTAGTTGGTTAGGGGATAAGATCTTTTTAGGTCAAGATAAAGAAGTTAAGTTAATAGAGAAGAGATATGATAGATATTGAGTTTCATTCAGAAATGCAGACCCAACAAGACAGGAAAGCCGCTTACTTCAAGTTTGACAAATACAAATAGCCAAATATCTATGTATGTAACATTTGTGGAACTCATGAGTGTCACATGGTTCTCCCTGCTATATGTAGTTTGTTTTATGCACCTGTAATAAAATAAATGTATATGGAAAAAAGAAATCAATTCAAAAAAAAGGGAAGGATTTCATAAGAGAAAAAAAGAATATTTTGGGCACATTGTGATCAAGTAGTTATGTAAACTTTTAGATAAAATTGACAGTAAGTGATAACAGTGTTCCCTCCTCCCCAAAACTTAAAGCTGTGATGTGTAAAATACTAGACAACAGTGACATGGAGGATCAGCACACACATGCAGAGGAAGGGGAGTGACTTGGAGGATCAGCACACACATGCAGAGGACAGGGGAGTGACGTGGAGGATCAGCACACACATGCAGAGGACAGGGGAGTGATGTGGAGGATCAGCACACACATGCAGAGGACAGGGGCGTGACGTGGAGGATCAGCACACACATGCAGAGGACAGGGAAATGATGTGGAGGATCAGCACACACATGCAGAGGACAGGGAAGTAAGCATTTTTATTTTCCCCCAGGAAGAGGAAGGAAACCAGAGTTATTGTAGTGTTGTTAAGGAAAATACAAACATATATGTTCAAATTTAGGTTAAATTAAATGACAAAAAAAACTTGTTGATAAAACAGTGTGCTGGGACTTAACTAAGGTAAAGCTTCCGTTGTAATATTTGTTATTAATAGTCCAGACATACCAGAGAACTGTTATGGGATGGTGTACAAAGAGAGGCACAATGGTAGGAGGAACAATCACTGTAATAAATTTGAGCTTACAGTATTTTTGATAGCTTGCAATGTATTAGACATCGTGCTCACAGTTTGATTGCTACTGTTTTGCAGTTGGATGACAATGCCTGAGCCACAAGGCTGCTAAGTGCCTGACAGAAGCCTTGAAACTGTGAGACACAAGCCTAAACTCAGGCTTTTAACCAGTGTTTAATGCTTCCCTAAATGTTGACACAGGAGATAGAAGATCTGCTAAATTACACACTGCTTATTCTACTCTAAGATATTGGGGATATTAATTAATTTGGCAAGTACTTCTTGAGGGTTTCTCCGTAAGAGGTAATATACTAGACACTGGTACTACACAGTGAAAAGAGACCCCTAGGTTTGTGTCTTTTTGATCCTACTGTGTTTGGAGACGAGGCCAAGAATGAATAATAAAGAAATTGATATATAGCATGTTGAGAGATTCTAATTGCAATGAAGTAAGAGAAAAGAAGAAGAAGAAGAAGAAGGGCACGGCATTGGCAGAAGGCTGGGTGCCTAGGAACCTGAGACAACTTGCTTGTGCCAGCAAACAAACTGTGGGATACTACGTGGCGTGGGGCCTTCCCTCTACTGAAACCCACAGGCACCCTCCTGCCCCCTTTGTCATGTGGGCCTGAACTGTCTTCCAAGATTCCCATTGTGTTTTCTTTCTGCTTATTTCTTTTTTTAAAAAACTCTCTTATGAGAAGGGCAGTCTGATTCTGCGTCCCCCTGGAACACACTCTAGGCAGAGGGAGAAGCAAGTGCAAAGTTCTGCATAGGGAGTTGACTGACGGTGCCAGGACAGATTGCTGGAAGCAAGGGCAGAGTGTGAGGCAGGGACCAAGATACAACAGAATAATACATTAAAAAAACAACAACAAAAAATGATCCATGCTAGTAGACGAAACACCCGAATCCAATTCCCCAAAGGGTGGGTTGGATTTGGTGATGTTTGTCTCATTGGAACGGAATGTTCTGGCATTGCAGGCATGGAAATGTGGACCACCCAGCCAGTCTGCTAATGTTGAAAGGGAAGCATGGGCTCCATGTTCCTCCGGGCATAGGATCTATGGAAACCAGAGGGGAAGGCTCCGAGGCCACTCTGCGGCCACAGCCGTAGTGACTTGGCTTACTCATGCGGTTGCAATAACACTGCAGGACTGTGCAGAAACAAGCGCACTCCCCACAGCTCTTGAAGTTGGGAATTCTAAGACCAAGATCCTTGAAAATCCTGTGTCTAGCGTGGACCTTGCCTAGAAAGCCATGAGGAGCTAGAGATGTCATTCCATTGATAAGAGTGTTTGCCTAGTAAATACTAAACCCTAGCACTCTACTAGGTGACCTGAGTGACTTCATCTTATTAAGGCCAGGAAGTGCCTTTACCTTTAAGAAGGTAATGTGAGACTCCAGCTGCGGCTCTGGCCACAGTGCCTGCAGCAGCCCAGTTGCTTTTACCTACAGTAGTGCTACAAACATAGCTAATCTCAGTGGGAGCCGTCTATGTAGGGGACCAGCCTTCAGACTGTGATGACCCAGGGGGACAAAGCTACAGTGGACATTTTCTACACACATTGTCCTCATTTACACTTGGACCCACAAGGAAGTCTTTGTGGTCCTTTGAAGCCTCATCTGGGAACAGCTTTGCCACGCCCAAGGGACTGAGGCTTTGGCGTCCTTGACTTGGTCCTGGCAATGATAACAATACACGTTCTCTCAGGACTTGCTTCGTACAGAGTGCTCCTTTCCTGCACTGATACTGATACGTGACCAAACTGCGAGGGACCTTATCTCTTGTAAAGGAAACTGGGATGACCAGTTCATCTTCTCTGCTCCTTCCTCCACTCCCTAGGGCAGTGGTTCTCCACCTTCTAATGGTACAACCCTTTAAACAGTTCCTCTGGTTGTGGTGACCTCCAACCATAAAATCATTTTCGTTGTTACTTTACAACTGTAATTTTCTTTCTTTTTTTTTTCATTTTTTCTCCTTTATTAATTTATTCTTGTTACATCTCAATGATTATCCCATCCCTTGTATCCTCCCATTCTTCCCTCCCTCCCATTTTCCCCTTATTCCCCTCCCCTATGTAATTTTCTACTGTTATGAATCAGGATACAAACAGGCTCAGAGATAGAGGCTTGTTGGAGGGTCGCGACCCACGGGTTGAGAACCCCTGCATTGCAGCCTTGTTTGCTTTAAGGGAGTGTGTTCCAGTGGCATCTCACTCCCGGGGGTGGGGGTGGGGGGCCGGGGAGGCAGGGGGGGGTCCTCTTCTGTGGTACAGGAACTCTGCCTTCCTGCTCTCTCTTGTGTGCCCTCCAGTAACAGAACACCTCTCTAAAAACTCACACTCTGTGAAATTCATTCTTTGAATTTATGAAATAAGAACCCAAAGGCTCCAGCTTTAGGTGGCTATGATGATCACTGAGTTTCCAGGGCCCCAGCCTCTCGCCCTAAACACAGTGGAGCTAGGAAGTGTTCTGTCATAGCCAAAGACACCCCGATAGTCCTCTATTACTATTACGAGACCATTAGCCAAAGTCATGAGGGCTGTAGCCCTATGACCTCATCATATTCCAGGACCCCAAATCTAAGAACCTTTGGGGTTAGGGCCTCTGCATGTGACTCCTGAAGGAGCAGAGGACCTTCAGCCTAAGGCAAGGACAAGTCCTCCAGGTACCCTTTTCTCTCATACAAGAAGGACAAACGCTGAGATTACACAGCAGACACAACTTTTGCAGACACAATTGGGCTCAGGTATCTTTTCTTCCAGGAGGACAGATGGGTTCAGAGCTTGAGTGAGAACAGAGGCTCAGAGTGGGACTTGGGTTAAATACCAGGATGCTCTCTGCCTGCTTAGGGTACAGCCCCCAAAAGAGTTCACTTAACATCACTAGCCTGCTAAGAACTTGAGGGTTGGCCCAGTGGGGCTGTGTAGTCATTCTCTTTTGCCCAGAGTTGTCTATGGCCGCCCCTGGTCCTATGTGTTCCCAGATTTAGATCCAACTGTGTTCCCAGCTGGCTTCCAATTCTTCTAGCCAGCATGGCTTGGCCCTGATACAGAGGTGGAGTTTTTAACCTCTCTCTTCCTTGGTAGCCTCCATGGGTTCAGTTGCAATCACAGTCGCTGACAGGAGGATGTTCAGTTTGTGGATGTGTATTTGGATTTGGAGACATGGACAGACAGAGGTAACACCTTTGGTATGGGTACTGCAGGAGTAACGGCCTTGGAAGTTCCACCTAAGGGACCCAATCTACAAGTCACTGCTGTTCCAGGCTCAGGACTGAGCCAGGAGGGTGCACACTAAGACTTCCCATGTTCTTGTGTGCCAGGGAAAAGGATTCTGCCAGGGCAGAGGTGTTTTTTTTATTTGCTTGTTTGTCAACATAGTAAACCTACATTCCCCTCTTTTGTTAGGCATGGTACATGCAAAAAAGGGAGTAGCTTAGACGACAGCAATGAAGACAGGTGCTGGCAGATGGGTCCATGTCTGGGAAATACTGAGTTATGTCACCCCAGGTTCTGTGTTCCAACATGGAAGCAGTTGCATGACTTTTTATAGTAACAAAAAAACATCGCCAGGCGTGGTGGCGCATGCCTTTAACCCCAGCACTCGGGAGGCAGAGGCTGTGAGTTCAAGGCCAGCCTGGTCTACAAAGTGAGTCCAGGACAGCCAAGGCTACACAGAGAAACCTTGTCTTGAAAAATAAACAAAAAAGTCATTAATTGAGGCAATTTAAAAATACTTTTTTAAATTGCTGGAGAGATGGCTCAGAGGTTAAGAGCACTGCCTGCTCTTCCAAAGGTCCTGAGTTCAATTCCCAGCAACCACATGGTGGCTCACAACCATCTATAGTGAGATCTGGTGCCCTCTTCTGGCCTGCAGGTGTACATGCGGGTGAGACATTATATACTTAAATAAATAAATATTAAAAAAAATACTTTGGTGGTTGCATCAGAGAGATGGTTGCACCAAGGAAAGATGTAGCTCTCCTATAGCTCTTAGCCTTTGAGTTGGTGGAAGCTAGTGTTTGTTAAGTTAATAAGTATAAACAAATCACAGGATGTTAGGTCTAACACAGAGGTTGGCAAGCAAATGGCTACTTGAGGCACTACAGCTAGCCCAATATAAGATATAAGTGAGCTATGTAGCTGCAACATTCAAACTTATCTTTATCCCTGCAGTTATGATCAGTCTTTGCAGACACAGTTTCTTTCCAGGAAAGCCCACTTCCAGTGGCAAACTCACTCCTTTAAGGAAAAACACCAGGGTAGCTGTAATCTTCTGGGCAGGGATAAAAATATTTTAAACAGACTCCTTTTGGCTGTCAGACAACTGAAGCCATGAACCCCAGTAGTCTCCTGCTGGAAGAAGTTAAAGCCTTGGGCACTGGAGCCAGAGGGAGGAACTGATCTTCTAGAAAGAGGTTTCACACAGTTATGACACTTGTCAGGACACCTTGCAGAGAAGACTCGAGCCCAGTCTATGATGAAGAGCGACCTCACAATGACCAAGACTGCTCAGTCATGCAGGTCCTCACAGGCAGGGTCACAAAGTAACCCACGCCTCTTGTTGGCCATCTCACATCTGCACCCAGCGGAGGGACTTTGGGAGGGATGCTGCTGGACCTCTTTCTTGATCGGGCCCTCTGCCCAATATGACCACATTGACTAAATTGTTCTCTGCTTTTCACCAGCCTGTAGACGGCAGGTGGCCAAGACTAGCTTGTTTGGGTTTCTGGAGCCCAGATTCTCACCGTGACGTTGTTGGTAGCACTGGCTCGTCCCATACACAGCTCACAGGGCCTCACAGTTTCCCCTGATGACTAATTGGAGGTCTGTTGCTGACAGGGTCGGGAGGAAGCAGCATGTCTGGAAAGTGTTTAAGTGTCTCCTCCCTGGATTCTGGAAGTCTTTGGTCTGTCGGGCCTCTGGCTTGTAGGTGAACATAAAAACCAGGGATGTGTAAGCCCCAGCCCCCCACCCCCAGCATATTCAAGCTCTGAAAACTAACTAAAGTATAAGAGTCTGCCTGAAGTATTTGGGATTCCAGGCATTTTTAAATACATAATTTGGAATATTTGCATATGCATATGAGTCATCTTTGGAAGGAGGCATAAATTTAAGCATGAAATGGATTTATGCTTCCTATACAACTCACACACATAGCCCGAGGTCATTTTCAATAACTTTGCACAGGAAGCAAAGTTCTGAAGTGCAGAAGTTTCTAATTATGCCGTGTTTGTTGCTCAAAATGCTTTGCGTCTTGAAAAATTCTGGATTTCTGATTTTGGCATTAGGGAGGGCTCTATCTGTACAGTCAGAGGAGTCTATCTGTGCTGTCTAGGTGGGGAGCTTAGTGGAGTGAGTGTGTTATATTTACATGTCGGCAGAAAGCATCAACTAGGGGTGTTACGGTGCCACTTTATGATGGCCGCTATTGGCTGCCAACTTGACCAGATCAGGAGTTAGATAAAACCCACACCATTGGGTACTGACTATGAGGCATTTTTTTGATTGGGTCACTTGAACTCACATGACCCACCCCCAATCTGGGCTACATCTTCCAGCAGCAGACCACATAAAGGACACGGAAGAAGGAAGCTTTTGCCATTTGGCTGCTTGCCCTCACACTTTCTGGAAAGTTCATCTACCGTGCTGCTGAGACACTCCTTCCCTGGCATTACCATCCTTTTTGGGATTCCAGCATAGACAGAAGACAAGCAGCAGTCTAGAAAACCTCCTGGGCTCAGCACCAGATTTGGACTGCTGAGACAGTGCAGCCAGTCTCATGAACTGAACAACTACTGTTTGGTCTTTCCACCAGGAGATCGCCATTACTGAACTACCCAGATCGCAGCCTGTAACCCACCCCAATAATAATAATAATAATAATAATAATAATAATAATAATAATAATAATAACAACAACATAAACATTCATTCTATCAGCTCTGTTCCTTTTGAGAGCCTTGGCTAACACATCTTTAGACAAGTTGTCTCAGGAAAGTCACACAAAACAGTTTTATCATCCTTACCTTCCCAGACCTGGCACGCTTCGGGACTTCAGCAGACATCTGTTGTAGAAGTTGACATGAATGCAAAATATGCGTGAATGATACGCTGGCCTAGTCTGTGACAAGAAGCATTTGCCAGGCACAATTAAGCAGAACGAAGAAGCCTGCAGAAGAACAGCTAACCCCATCAATGGAGCACTGTTGGTCTGAGGTGCTGCAGAAATTAATTGCTGTTACACAAATGCAGAGCTAATTGAAAATAGGTCTTCTCCATTTACTGAAGCAGGCCCACGAGGACGGGCGCTTCCTAAGCTTCTAGAATTCTCTTACAGGCAGCTTGTCACTATAGTGGTCTTTAAATCACCAGCACTGGCCCTTGTTAGTGTGTGTGTGTGTGTGTGTGTGTGTGTGTGTGTGTGTGTGTGTGTGTGTCTAAGCCAAAGTTAGTGTCAGGTGTTTTCCTCTGATGTTTTTTGAGTCACAGTCTGTCACTGTTATGGTTAGCTTTTTTTTTTTTTCAGCTCAACACAGGCTAGAGTCATTTAGGAAGAGAGAAGCTTAATTGAGAAAATGCTTCCACTATACCGAGGCTTTGGGCAAGCCTGTGAGGCATTTTCTCCATTCAGGGGGAGGACCAGTGCCACCCCTGGGCTGATGGATGACCTTGATGCTATAAGAAAGTAGATTGGTTAAACTAGAAGCCAGCTAGTGAGCAGCATCCTCCATGGCCTCTGCTTCAGTTCCTGCCTCCAGGGTCCTTCCGTGAGGTCCTGCCCTGACTTCCCTCAGTGATGGCGTGCAGTCTGAGATGTAGATGACTAAATTAACCCTTCCCTCCCTAGGTTTTGTTGTTTATTATAACAATAAAAACATTAAGACAATCACCAAACTTGTGTCAGAATGACTGACTGGTCCCTTTCTTTTTCTTTTCTTTTTTAAATACAGAGTATCATGTATCCTAGGCTGGCTTTCACTCTGCAGCTGGGGAAGACCTTGACTTGGTAGAAGTGGAGGTAGAGTTTGCAGTCCGGACAGGGTAAGAAGGAGCAATGCTCTATGAGCTGTGAGTGTCAAACCCAAACTTCGACAGGCACCGCACCCATGTTTCCTCCCAGGAGTTAGTCAGCCTACTTTAACTGAGAAAATGCCTCTGCTGGACTGGCCCGTGGGCAAGGCTGGGAGGCATTTTCTGGATTGGTAGAAAGAGCTGCCCTTTGGACTGGCTCTCTTTCCACTTCTGGTCTTTAGTGCAGGGGCTTTGCTGTACACCAGCTGCCCTGAAGCGAAGGTTGATGCTTTGTTTTGAAGGTCTTGAGTGTGGGGGACATGAAATGAGAATTGGGAAGGGAGGCGACATAAGGGCTATTTCTTTTGTTCTAGAAGCATCTTGGGATGTTTGTGAGCAGCACTTGCCATATTTTATTCCATGGCCCACCTTTGTTGCCAGAGGTCTGAGCAAACACAACTCATTTGAATTAGATTTTATGTTTTTTCCCCGTGTGTGTGTGTGTGTGTGTGTGTGTGTGTGTGTGTGTGTGTGTGTGTTCTTTTCTTCGCTCAGCAAGAGGATTTTGGTGAAATTCTCATTTCTTTGGGATCCATTGTTGCAGTAGTCTGACGGCGAGATTGAAGGACACGGGGTCTCTTGAGAGATCTTTGCTGGGGAGGGAGACAGGGGTTTTAGATCCATGGTTAACTTCAAGTCCCAAGCTCCCAGGAATCCCTTCAAAGGTTCCAGCTGATGTACACCACACCCTCCCTGCAATTATTCATTTGTCTCGGTGGACGTGGGGACTGCAGCAATAGCAGATTTATCCCTTCGCTTTCCATCCGGAAATCAGAGACTTTCAGAGGAGCTTTTCTTGGGACCTAAACATAGTAAGCAAGTCCTTAAAAATTGACTAAAACCATGTGTGCATGTGTGTGTGTGTGTGTGTGTGTGTGTGTGTGTGTGTGTGTGTGTGTGTTTGCGTGCGCGCACCCCTTGATAATTCTTCGTCAATGCAAGTTTTCTGCAATGCCTAGGGCTGTGTGGTTCTGATATATGGCATAGGAAACCAGGGAGCTTAATTGGTGCTGCTCCAAGCTGAACACCTCCTTTGTAATTACACATAAATTATGATTCATTACAGGGACAATCGGCTGCATTACTTTCATTTCACTGTTGAAAGTCAAGATTCCTCTAATAGTTTTCCATTAAATCAGAGTTTGCTTTGTGACTGAAGGCTTCCAAGGCCCACACAGTCGACTACCGTGTGCCTTTTGCTGTTAGAAAGTGTGCCAGCTGGATTTGCACACATCTGGTCTAAGACAAGTAGCAGGGTGCTCCCACGGGGACACGTGGAAGTCTAGACCCTCCTTTGTTCCTGTCAGTGCTGGTGTGGATGAGACAGACTGAGAGCCCCAAGCTCCACTTTCATCACTTACTGTGTGAGGAAAGAATTCCTGAGAGGAGAGGGCAGGAAGGCGAGACTCCTTGCCCAGGCTGCAGGCCGTACTCACCAGACAGTAGCTCCTTTTTTGCATCCACACCTTTTACTCCAACTGGGACAGGCCATAGTTTGCAGCCTATTAGCCTAGAGCGTAAAGGCCCTGAGGACTCAGGACCACCGTGCGCAGCATTTTCATCCTGTAGGACATGCCTCACATTGTCCCATTAACCTAACCTCAGCGTCCATTTCTAGAAATTTATTCCCCATCAGCCAATTTATCACCAGGTGGTGGTGGTACACACCTAAAACAAACAAACAAACAAACATTTAATCTGATGCATGCCTTATTATCCTTGGATTCTGTGCACATGTGTACATGTGGTGTGTGCATGTATGTATACTGCTGTGTATGTCCATGCATGTGCTTATTCTTAGAGGCTGGAGAGATAGTCCAGTTGGTAAAGTACTTGCCTTGCAAACAAAAGTACACGGGTTTGATCCCCAGAACACACAAAAATCTAAAGCGGCAGTGTGTGTGTGTGTGTGTGTGTGTGTGTGTGTGTGTGTGTGTGTGAGAGAGAGAGAGAGAGAGAGAGAGAGAGAGAGAGAGAGAGAGAGAGAGAGAGAGAGAGAGAGAGAGATCCCAGTTCTGAACTTGTACAGATGAGATCTTGAGAGCTTGCTACCCATCAAGCATATCCATTGAGTTCTAGGCCAGGCGAGGCTTTAACAATGAGGTAGGTGGTACCTAAGGAACGACAGCTGAAGTGTCCTTCGGCCACCACTGCACGTGCACTGCACATACATCAACATGAAAGCGCACACACACACACACACACACACACACACACACACACACACACACAGATACTGTAGACTGAATAGCTTAGATGACAAATGTTGATTTATCACAGCTGTAAAAGCAGGAAGTCTTAGACCAAAATGGCTTGCTAGTGAGAATGCCCTTCCTGCCTAGCAAGTAGCCACCTTCTTTCTGTTTGTCCTGATGGGAAGATAAGTTACCTCCCTCTGTCTTTGTTAGGTCCTTGATACTGATATAGACTAAGGCACCTGAGAGTCTTGACCTCACGACCTCGTGACCCTCAGAGGCTCACCTCCTGCCTTCACAATAAGATCAGACTTCAGCATAGGTATCAGGGAGCACATGCATTCAGTCTGCACAGTGGCTCTGAAAAGTATCACCTTCATATATGTTTGTTTTTAACAATCATTCATGGCTCAGTCCTTTAAAAAAAACTCTCTTCTACCAAACCTGTTCCTACCCTCTTCTCTCTCTCTCTCTCCACCTCACTTCCTTCCTCCCATGTGTTTACATGTGTGTTAATGTGTGTTTACATGTGTGTTAATGTGTGTAGTGTATGTATATGTTAATGTGCGTTTGCTTTCGTATGTGAGAAGGCCAGAAGGTCAACATCAACCATTTCCCTTGGGCTTTTGCCACCTTATTTTTTGAGTCAGGGTCTCTCCCTGAGCCTGGAGTTCATCAACTCTGCTAGACAGGCTGGCCAGTGAGCTTCAGCCATCCCCCTGCCTCATCCCGGTCCCAGGGTTGTAAGCACATGCCTCCGCATCTGACTCTTTACATAGGTGCTGGGAATCAAGCTCCTTGGGCTTGCACAGAGATCACTTTATCACCATAGTCATCCCCTGGTGCTCCTCAATCCTCGGGTAAAAAGGTATCAGTGAGTTCTTAGCAAGTCTTCAACCCCCTACACTGGTGTGATGGTCACCCTTTTTGGCAGGCAGTTCTCTTCCTCCCAAGCACTAGCTGGGCTCTCCTTGGCTCCTCTGTCTCCAGCTTCTTTTCTCTTCCACTTGCTGTCGTTGGTCAAATGCTTTCTCCAGGGACTGATGTCACCTCTGGGTAGGAGAGCCTGGAGGTAAGGGAAAGACAGTCCAGCAAGGCGGAGCAGTGCTGGGGGTTAGGAGTATTGGGGTTATCATTAGTGTTCCATACATGAAAGTGGGCTAGATGATTCAAAATTTACTCCTGAGAATGACTTTTATACCAGAGACCATGTCACCATCCACAGACCAGGTGCTGTCTCTGGCTTTAGTATGACACCCATGCATGCTATGGCCCAGAGGGCAAAGAGGGAAAGACAAAGTCTCCTGATGCCTTCTCACTGCTTGCCAGGGAGACCAGCACTGGGTGGCTCAAGCCAAGCATGCTGTGGGTGTTGCTTCCCCCCTGGAACCTGGCCAGTTTGGATGAAGCTCTGATAACCATCAATTGGCCACAAGCACCTGCTAAGCCACTTTCAGATGCACATGGGGGCTGGGGTTAGGGAACATGTTATAATATCCACCCATGTGATTTGTAAACTCAGGACGAAACCAAATGGGATGGGTAGTTGGAAGCAGCAAGCAGCGTACCGAGGCGGTTCAAGGTCCTGCGTGGTGCAGCAGTTTCCTTTGAGAGTAAAACCTTCCATCTTAGAACAAAGCTCATTCAGACGCAGGATGCGAAACAGTATTTTTAAGTCAGTATGTCTATAGGGAGATAAAACAACCTGTGGGTTGTGACCCCTTTGGGGGTTGAATGACCCTTTCACAGAAGTCACCTTAAGACTATTGGAAAACACAGATTTTTTTTTCATTACAATTCATTAACAGTAGTGAAAGTACAGGTATGAAGGAGCAATGAAAATAAGTTTATGGTTGGTGATCAACAAAAAGGAGGAGCTGCATTAAGGGGTCACAGCATTAGGAAGGTTGGTATGTGCTTTGGTGAAAGAGGTGCCTTTGAGTCATTTCTATTTCTATAAATAACCCTAACAAAACTCATAGGTTCATCAAGCTGGAATTTGGTAGTATCCTTACTCTGATCTGCCATGAGTTCTCTATCTGTCCACAAATCCCCAGGAGTGGTACCACATAACACTTTGTTGTGGGTTCCATAAGCATGGTCTTGGGCTTATAGGAAGATGTGGCAAAGACTATTCAGAATTTTCTTCAACATTGACCTTTGGCTACCAGATCAACTTTTATCCAGACTCATGTACCTTCTGGATTTGAATCCAAGATTGGTCTACAGCCTTAGACAGCCTTGTTTGGCATTAGCTCCACAGCATTTCCTATTCCAAAGGCAGGTCTGCCAAGTCTGGGAGCTAGAGAGATGGCTCGGTGGGTAAGGTATTATATTGTTTTTGCAGTATCCACGCAGGGGAGGTCACAGCTGCTAGTAAGCACAACTCCTCGCGGAGGAGCATGGCACTGAGCTACCCTGAAAAGCTCGCAGAGGCTATATGGGATGTGGTAGATGACACCGAGGCATTCTGAAGTGAAAGCATGCCTGAGCTTGGACCACTAGGCACTTCAGGCCTCTGCAGGCACTCACACGTGGACATACCTACACACAGGCACACATGCATACACATAACTAAACACAATAAGAACATCTTTAAAAGAGACATCGAAGTCTCGTTATAAGAAGCTATGCTGGGTGCCAGTGAAAAATCAGTGTAAAGAAAAAGACCTGTCAAGGCTTTTCCTTTCAAGTTAATCCTTTAAAGATATGGGTTTCCAGCAGAGAAATAAGTGAATATTTAGTGTGTGTGTGTGTGTGTGTGTGTGTGTGTGTGTGTATTTGTGTGTCTGTCTGTCTGTGTGTGTGTGTAGGCTGGAGGAAGATGTTGGCTGTCTTTGTCAATCACTAGTCATCTTGGTTTTGTGCCAGTTGGTCTCTTGCTGCACCAGGGGTTTGCCCATTCAGCTAGACCATCTGCCAACAAGCTCTTGGTACCCTCCTGTCTCTGGCTCCGCACACTGGGAAGTATGCTTTATTGTGTGGGTTTTGGGGGTTGAATCCAGGCCCTCATACTTATGCAAGAAGCACTTCATCCACTGAGGCATCACTCCAGATCCCAGGATTAAGGCATTTTACCCTATGACAATCTCTAGGAATCATGGACACAGGTAAGTGGGCCTTCCTAGGTAGTCACAAAGCCTTGTGGGGGAACACACAACTGAGCTACTTGGAAAAGTTCAGGGAGGCTAAGTTATAAGAAGCTATGCTGGGTGCCAGTGAAAAATCAGTATAAAGGAAAAGACTTGTCAGGGCTTTTTCTTTCAAGTTAATCCTTTAAAGACACGGGTTCCGTGTGTGAGGCGGCAGGTGACTATGAAGGTGTTCTGCAATGAGGCATCTCTGGGCTTGAACCAGGAGACAGAACATTGAGTTAAGAGAGCTCCCTCATCATCAGTCATCTGCAGAGCAAGTGTCTGGGAGGAAGTTTGTATAGGATAAGTATAGGCAGAGTCAAACTGAAGAGGAAAAATACCATCACAAGCCAATATCTCTGAGCTCTCAAGAAAGAGAGACATGATGGTAGGCTGGGTTTAAGGACAACAAGTACCAGTGGCAGGAGAGCCTGGCATTACTGCTTTTTAGGAGCAGTAGAGGAACACATGATGAAGCCCGGGCTCACATTCTTTTCTTACTGATCCTTACCATGTGGAAACAGCTCATATGCCTTTGGTTGGCAGCAGGCTTCTCTAGAAGGCTGCCGTATCCAAGAAGTGAGAGCCTGGAGAGCAAGGACCAGCGAATTCTCTTGGAAACATATCACACCAGACCCTCCATCCTCGTCCCTCAACACATCCATGACACTCAGCACAAAGCAACTAGGAACAGTTCAGCAGGTAGAGTGCTTGCTTTGTGAGCCTGATGACCTGAATTTGATTGCCAGAGTTCAGGT
This sequence comes from Acomys minous, assembly GCF_964271855.1. Taxonomy (NCBI): domain Eukaryota; kingdom Metazoa; phylum Chordata; class Mammalia; order Rodentia; family Muridae; genus Acomys; species Acomys minous. The sequence goes on from NC_140495.1 coordinate 58,897,007, forward strand.
AGAGGGAAAGGGGAAATGGACTCTGCAGAGGTGTCTTCAGACCTCTAGACGTGTATGGCGGCAGGTGCTCTGCTCTCACACACATCACACACAAGATGTTGTGTGTCGTCATCATCATCATCACCACTATCATCATCACCACCACCACCACCACCACCATCATCATCATCACCATCACTACCACCATCATCATAATCATTATCACTATCATCATCATCACCACCATCACTACCATCACCACCACCATTATCATCACATCACCACCATCATCATCATCACATCACCACCATCATCATCATTACCATCACCACCACCACCACCACCATCATCATCATCACCATCACTACCACCATCATCATAATCATTATCACTATCATCATCATCACCACCATCACTACCATCACCACCACCATTATCATCACCACCACCATCATCATCATCACATCACCACCATCATCATCATTACCATCACCACCACCACCACCATCATCATCATCATCACCACCATCATCACCAGCACCACCAGCACCACCACCATCATCACCAGCACCACCATCACCACCACCACCATCATCATCATCACCACCATCATCACCAGCACCATCATCATCATCACCACCATCATCATCATCACCATCACCACCACCACCATTATCAGTTTACAAGGGGGAACAGGAAAAGGGCTGAGAAAGCAAACATCAGACATCAAATGAAACAGCACTGGTAGCCTTAGAAATACAAGGTGGTCCTGCCTCCACGAAGCAGGCACAGGAAACAAAGAACAAAGATGAAGCAATTATTTTGGAAATGGGAATTTTGGTAGATGGGTTAAGAAGTAGAATGGAGACAGGTAAAGATAAATATAAAGGCAGGGGAAGGGAAGATAAAAATCTCTCCTACCAGTGCAAAACTAGACAGAGAGAGAAGAAAAAGAAGATAGTGAGATGTATGCCCTGTGTGTGACAGAATGTATCAAGTGACAAGTGAGACAGGAAAGCCCACACTGCAGGCAAGAGTGAGATGTTTCAAGAGTAAAAGGAAACCGTAACAAAGTGCCAAGGGGGCTGTGGAGCCAGTTCAGCTGACAAAGCGCTTGTCTAACTGTGCAAGGGGCTGAGTTTAGAGTTCCAGAAGCCGTGTCAAACGCCTAACAGAGGCACATCCTCGTAATCCTAGCAGTGACGAGGTGAGTGGCAGAGAAAGGAGGTCCTTGAGGATGCTGACTGGCAGCTACCTTAGCCTCCTTGAGTGACAGGTGGTCTCCTGAGTCCGTTCCCTGGCCTGCACATGCGCACACACATGGTTCTTGGAAATGTAAGCACCAAGCAGTAAGAACAGAACTTAAAAACACGGAATGGAAGAAGACAACGGAGAAAGCACTTTCAGAGTTGTGAGGAAACACTTTCTTTTTAAAATATTTTATCCTTCTCTCATACATTACATCCTGACCTGGATGCAAGGAAACTTCTAATCTGACCCGAGCGTTCTACCTTTGGCTAAACTCACATCAACCCAAAGGGGAAATCTGGACCTTTCAACACTGACTAAACTGTAGTGGGTTACAGATGCCAGATTATATCCTCCAGTTAGAAGGCCTGGAGATTAAGAAAGGATATCGCCGGGCGTGGTGGCGCACGCCTTTAATCACAGCACTCAGGAGGCAGAGGCAGGCGGATCGCTGTGAGTTCGAGGCCAGCCTGGTCTACAGAGCGAGTCCAGGACAGCCAAGGCTACACAGAGAAATCCTGTCTCAAAAAACCAAAAACAAACAAACAAACAAACAAACAAACAAAAAAACCAAAAAAAGAAAGGATGTCAAGGAGATAAACCATCAGCACTTAGATCTGAGAATAAGAATAATGCCCCCATCCCCTACCCTCCCCCCACCCCACCCCTCCCCCATCCCCACCCTCACTCCCCTCCCCCCCCCCCATCAATGGGCAAAGAGTTGCGTTGGTGGTTGTGGTGTATGTATATCAGCCAGGAGCAGAGAAAATGGCAGTCCTTTGCTCATCTTAGTTTGATGCCCAGCTTGGTGGCCAAAGCTATCTTACACTATTCATAAAAATCAAAACAAATAAAACCAAACCAAACCACATCAAATCAAATCCAGGCAGCACAGCGCAGGAGAAGGAAAACAGACAGAGACCTGAGGACTGCCATGCCACCCACATACACTGGAGCTGGCCCTGATGACGAAGGCCCTGGTCAGCCAGCCTAAGGGAGTGAGAACAGGAGAGCTGGCCTAGCCCCTCACAGGCTGCAGCACTTGGGAGATTGGGCTCCCCACCTTGACTGGGCAACACAGTGGAGCTGGCTTTGGAGGTGTGGGTGCAGGTAAGTCAGCCCCAGAGCAGGAGAGCAGGAGAGCAGGAGAGCAGGAGAGCTGACTCTGACTCTTGTAGATGGCTACATTTGGAGACCTAGCCTGAGCAGTGCTGGAGAGCTCCCCCTGGTGGTGTGGATAAGGGAGAGCAGGCAGTCTGACCAGGTCGGATACCACTAAGGCCCAGATCTTGTGCTCTGAACGGGTCCACCTCAAAATCTCTATCTTCTGCTAATGGTTAGGATGTGTAAAGGACCAGTCCTGCTATTCCAAAGATGCAGGATTTCCATAAAACAGGGCGACAACAGGATAACCAGGAGAAGTCCCAGTGGGGATTCAATATTTATGGTGTCACAGAAGCTAGAGATCTTAAACCATACCAATGACTCATTGCTATGAACATTACAAGTGAAGATGTGTGGACAGAGGGACATACTGTGGGACACACTGTGACACACCACAGAGTCCACAATGGGATGTTTTTAATGGTTTGCTGTTGTTGTTGTTGCTGCTGCTGTCCTGTGTGTGTGTGTGTGTGTGTGTGTGTGTGTGTGTGTGTGTGTGTGTGTGTCTTTGCGGGGGAGATTGCAAGGGCAAAAGGCAGATATGAGGGGTTAGGGAGATGGGCGGGATTGGGGTCATGATGTGAAACTCATGAAGAATCAATACAAAGTTAAAAAAAAAGTGATTGTCGAGGCTGGGGAGATGGTTCTGTTGGTTAAAGCTCTTGCTGCCTAAGCATGGCGAACTGAGTTCAGACTTCTAGAATGGACATAAAGTCTGACACAGTAGCGAGCATCTACAACCCCAGTGCTCTCAATAGAGGGCTGAGTCTGTAGAAGATCAAGGGCCGGCTGGTCTGGCGTATGTGGTAGTAAAAGCCCACAAGACCCTGTCTGAAGTCAAGGTGGAAGGCGAGGACTGGCATGGGTGTACTTGCACTTACATAGTCACATGCACTCAGATGTTTGGACACACACACACACACACACACACACACACGCATACAATGCATAGACATAAGCACACACACACATACAGTGCATAGACATAAGCACACACACACACACACCCATACAATGCATAGATATAAGCACACACACACACGCATACAATGCATAGACATAAGCACACACACACACACACACACATACAATTCATAGACATAAGCACACACACACACACACACACACACACGCATACAATGCATAGACATAAGCACATGCACACACACACACACACACACACACACACACACACAAAATAACTCCCTACTCAGGGTATGGAACTGTTTTTTTTTTATGTCACACAAGAACTGAATCAATAACAAGATTTGAAAGTGACCAACAAGTAGGGCATGGTGGTGCACAGCTTTAATCCCAGCACTCAGGGAGGCAGAGGCAGGCGGATCTCTGTGAGTTTGTGGCCAGCCTGGTCTACACTGAGAGTCCAGGACAGCCAAGGCTACACAGAGAAAGCCTGTCTCAGAAAAAAAAAGAAAAAAAGAAAGAAAGAAAGAAAAGAAAAGAAAAGAGAAGAAAAAAAAGGAAAAAAAGGAAAGAAAGTGACCAGCAGACAAAAGAGTGGGGTGAACAGTTTGAATCCCACGAGCAAGAACAAAGAAAATGGAATCAATTCAACAAAGCCAAGAATTGCATAAAAAGGAATGACTAGAGGAATTTGTTAAATAAAGCCATAAAATAAGATGACAAGAACAATTCCACACATCGAGATTTTTCAATATTAATATAAATTCCCAACCAACAAAAATCTCAGATGAAAACTTACAAGGCCCTTACAAGAAACAACAACAACAACAACAACAAAAGCTGTGAATAATCAACTTGGGAAACCGTAGGTGGGAATATTCACAAGAACAAGAGTGATGTGATAACACTGGTCGAATGCAGCTCAGGTTCCTAGGGCTGAAGTAAGCCTTCCTGACACTTCTGCGGTTGAGGCAGGAAGCCAGGCTGCAGCCATTCCGGGGAAACAGATACAGGGATGCACAGAAACCACCAAGGAGCTCAGCTCCATCGTCTCCCACCCCAGGACACTCCAGGTCGGGAATAACAATCATTTGGAGAGAAACTCGAACCGGCCGTTTGTGCACTAAGAGCAGTTTGTAGACTCGTGCCGAGGAACCAGATGGAATTACGGACCTACCATCTGAAGCTACGGCGCTGCATTAGCATGTTTCACTCACAAGCAAAATGACAAAACCATGTCTGTTGAAGATTTGAAAGATGATTTGGTTAAGTTTGATTTTTTTGTGGACGGGCTACGTAAAGATATGTATTTGAGTCTAACAGAAAATCTATGCTGTTTTCTAAACTCATAAGCCAGTCACAAAATTGAATATATGTAACATTGAACAAGGAAAATAAACCAAGAATTAAAAAAAAATTCAGAGCTCCTATAGACCATTTGATTTTTACCGAAATTCAATACAATTAGAAACAAGCCAAAGATAATGTACAAAAAATACATACTGTCTGGTGTTAAGGATGATATAAAACTCAAGTTACAAACCAAATATGTATTGAGTCTTATAAAAAACATCTGGAATATAACAAAAATGAAAACTTAGAGGTGAAGTCAGAGCTTTAATTTCATTTTTTAAATATAATTAGTACACACATATTCTCAGTATATTGAATACTAAAAATACATGTATACCCAACTGAGTGAAATAAGTAGGAAATGTAAACAGTTTTAGTAGGAAAAATAAAAGGATAGAAGTTAATATACTAGAGACAAATACAATTTCAGCTGTTAATTATTAAAACATAAAACTTCAGATGACACTTAAGAAGCCCAATAAAATCGGTCAACTTGCATCTGATTGTCATAAAATGAGACTTTCTAAGTACAGATATTTTCCCTTATAAACAATGAGGTCCATAGCTGCCTGTGGCCATGGGGAAGAGTCTCAAGCTTTCAAATATATAAATCTTTATATTAACTTGAAAACATTATACAAAGCAAATGGTTTGTCAGGAATATATAGGAACTAAGACTGAATTTGAAACAATTGAAATCGCAGCTATGAAAATTTGAAAGCAATAAAATGTCTAACCCTGAAATATGAATAGGTCTGGACAGTTTTATAGGAGAGGCAGAAATCAAATTGTCAAAAACAAAAACAAAAACAAAAACAAAACCAAAAAACCAACAATCCAGACTATGCAGCATAGAAAATGACCATAGGATGCTCAGCTTACTCTGTGAGGCTGGGCAAATCCCAGCACAAGGACAGAGAATAAGGAAGCCATTTTTAAACACAGGGCAAAAGTTCCCTGTAGCAGAGACAGGAGACATCTCCTATGTGGGGATGCCCAGCAAGAAGAATTCCCCGGATTATAAATACAAAGTGAGACTGTTTTAAAAGACAACAAAACAAAACCAAAAAACCCAAAAAACAACCAACCAATCAACCAACCAACCAAACAAACAAAAATGTTCCAATGATAATATTAGGCCCATCACTCTTTTACAAATATAATATGTCATTTTAGGAAATCAGACCATATCTGTGTGATAGTCGTGAGTCCCTGGCACAGAGAGATGACGTGTGAGCATCCTCATCATGAATAGGTAGCTCTGGAGGCTGCAGAGATGGCTCAGCAGCTGAGAGCTCTTGCTGCTTTTGCAGAGGAGCCAAGTTGTGTTCCCAGCACCCAGGGAGCCGTTCACAACTGCCTGAAATTCCAGCTTTGGGGGATCCAGCGCCCTCTATTGGCTACTGAGAGCACCCACACCTGAAAACACAAAAACTAAATAAATCTTTAAAAAAATAAATGGGTCGTTTTATTTCAGGAGTACTTCCTAGATAAGTTACCATGCCGATCATCGATGGAGAGCCAAATCACTTGATCACCTATATACACCTGACCACCTATATGTACAATGTTTGGATTACAAAGAAAGTTTCACTAAACATCTTGGCAATTAGTTTAAAGTGTTTATTTGGTGAATGGAGCAGTACAGGGAACTTCTGTGTCCTTCCAAGAAGACAGACAGAGGGAAAGCCTTAGGAGGTGTATTTATAAAAGAAGGAGTTGAGCATGGAGTTTATTGGAGAATTTGAGGAATTTGGCTCAGGGCTGGGTGAGCTTGTCTGTGTTTAGCAACGTAATTGATCATTGCTTAGTGTTTAAGCAATAGTCTAAAGACCGGTATCAATGGCTGGGAAGGTTCCAGGCCAACCTCGGCTCGCACCTGTAGGGAACACACAGCTAGTCCATCAAGGCTCTCTGTTTGGTAGTGTGAGTAGGCGTGGCCCTCGTGGACTTATGGCCTTTGGCCATAGGGAGGCGTGGCCTTGTTGGAGGAAGTGTGTCATTGTGAGGGCAGGCTTTGAGGTCATATATGCTTAAGCTATGCCTGGTGGATCAAGATTTAGAACTCTTAGCTCCATCTGTCTCCAGCATCATGTCTGTCTGCCTGTGTGCTGCCTCGCTTCCCACTGTGACAATAACACACTATAAACCTCTGAAACTGTAAGCCAGCCCCGAAGAAAGGTTTTCCTTTATAAGAGTTGCTGTGGTCATGGTGTCTCTTTACAGCAATACCACCCGGACTAAGACACTGCCCACTGTAAGTATGGTGGTTCTACGTGTGGTCCGAGCAAGTAAGGGGAACTGGAAGATCCTGTAGTCAGCGGCACAGCGTGTTATGAAGGGCAGGAGGGGCCAGGAATCCTATGCTCATTTTATGTTGAGTGCAGCAAAGGAGATTTAAAAGTGAATTACAGGGAGGGAGGGAGGAATGGGAGGATACAAGGGATGGGCTAACAATGAATAAATTAATAAAATATTTTTTAAAAGTGAATTACACTGTTGGGGAAAAAATAGACACATCTGCACATATCTATACAGTTGAGACTACCCAAGAAAATAAACCAAAGTAACTTGGCAAACCACCCAAATTTAAATAAGGTACAAATGAAATACCTTCCTACATATCAGCAGTTACCAAATTATAAAATGAAAATGAAAAAGAAAAAAAAAAGGAAGAATGAAAAAAAAAATCAATCCTCTGCATTCAGCAAATCTAAACACAAAATATTTAGATTCAACCCTGATAAGAAATATGCAAATTCTATTTAAATAGTACAAAGTTATAAATTATAAGTGAAATACATTAACAGAGATCTGTGTGCCTGGATGGTAATTTTAATATCTACAGGTGTGTATCCTCTTCCCATTATATTTAGAGAGTCTCAGCAAAATCTCTGTTTGTTTGTTTGTTTGTTTGTGTGTGTGTGTGTGTGTGTGTGTGAACATTCAGACGGAGAGGCAAATGCATAAAAAAACCAAGAAAACATTGGATAGGTATAGAAGGCTGGCATAAAGATGTGGGTCTTGGCTACTTTATATGTGGCTGTGATAAAATACCTGACCAGAGCAACTTTAGGAAAAACGGAGGTATTTTCTGGCTTAGAGTTCCAAGGGATAAAGTCCACCATGGCAGGGAGAATATGGCTGCAGGGTCACGAGGCCAGCTAGTTACCTCACGTAACAGAGGTTTATGCCTCTTGCGGCCGGGCCCACCCACCCCCGCACGGTCTATAATCCTCTCAAGCAGCGCCACCTGCCGGTAGCCAGCTGTTCAAACACAAACTTATGAGGGACGCTTCACATTCAAGCTGTAACCACACCATTTTGCTATGAGACACTTGAGCATTTTGTGCCTTGTGAAAGCCCCAACGGGCTGATTAACAGAATGGAACCATGAATTCTAAAGCGGGGTGAAGGACTTGCCGCAGTGTGTACCATTGCCTTTGGTCAAAACAGCATCTTAAGACTGTGGGAAATACGGGGTTCTAGTAAACAGTGGAGGAGCAATTCAAATTCAGAAAAACTAAAAGAAGACGCCAAATTCATGATATGTATTCGAGAATGAGGAATTTCAAAGTGTGTGAATTAGAGGAAATTTGAGACAATATATACAAAATATTTCGAGGAGAGACATATAATCTAGACTTTAAAAAAGCAAAACAGAGTGCAAGTAAGGAAAGTGCCATCTTGATGAGCTAACAGGCAGTAAATCCTGGGAAACAATATATAGTTAGAATTTATTATATCACACACACACACACACACACACACACACACACACACACACAAGAATCAACAAGGAAAACATGCCATTGAAAAGAGAAAAGGGGAAAAGATATTTGTAGGGAACTCACAGATTAACGGCAACATATGAAAAGGCGCCTAATGTTTAGGGCAAGTGGAATTTAGTCTTAATATTTCTGGGATTTAAGATAAAAAACATTAGTTCACCCCTCCAGGAGCAAGAATACAGGTAAGCAGGCCTTTCTGCAGGCAGCTCCCCAAAGACCAGCCGGGAAAAGCCCTGGGGTGGGGTGGGGAGTGGGCTGCTGGCCCACGCAAAAACAGCAAGTACTTTGATGAAGAGATTTTACTTCCTGGACACTGGCCTTATAGCTAAAAAAAAAAAAAATCAGCTTTGAAAGCTGAGGTGATAGCATAAGTGAGCAAGCCCAGTGCTAGGGAGGCGGATGTGGGTTAATCCACAGAGCTCCCTGGTGGACTACTGTGAGGTAAGGCCAGTGAGAAACCGTTCCTCAATGACCACGGTAGACAGTGATGGCACCTGAGGTCATCCTACGGTGCCACACATAAGGATGCTTATTTCAGATGTTTTTAGGCAGAAAATGGTCCAGGCACTATGCGCCAGACAGTCTAGAGTCAGTGGGTCCTAGGATGCGGCAGTTACCCATGGAACAGCTAGCGTGTTGTGACCACTTTCTGGATGACGTAGCTAGGTCTCAGAGGACTGAGATGAACAGAGCAGGAGTCTACGGCAGGCAAAGTCAAAGGCCTTCCCTGTGAACCTTGGAGAAGAATCTTGTATGTGTGTGGCAGTTACTTTCTATGGCTGAGATAAAACACCACGACTAAGGCAACTTACAAAAGAAAGCATTTAATCAGGTTTATGGCTTCAGTCAGAGTCTATGATGGTGGAGTGAAGGCAGGACAGGGTCAGCTGGTTTCTTGTAAATGACAGACTGCTGGAGAGATAGAAAACCTAGGCTCTGACAAGATGGCTGAACATTGGCCATATGGCCTACTGTCCCCAACACCCATAGGCTCATAGGCTTGAATGCTTGGTCACCAGAGAGTGGCACTATTTGAAAGGATTAGGGGTGTGGCCTTATGCAAGAGGTGTGTCACTGTTGGTAGGCTTTGTGGTTTCAAAAAGCCCATTCCAAGCCCAGAGTCTTTCTCTGGCACTGCCTGTGGATCCAGATGGAGCCATCCTAGCTACCTCTCCAGTACTAGGTCTGCCTGTGTGCCACTGTGCTCTCTTGCCAGGATAATGAACAAAGACTCTGAAGCTATAGGCAAGCCTCAACTAAATGCTTTCTTTTAGAACAATTGCTGTGGTTGTGGTGTCTCGCTGTGACAACAGTAAGGCAGTTTCCTGCATCCTAGGACGGGCATGTGCAATTCTAAACCATGGAGGAGGCAACAGGTGGCATGCATTTAAGATGCACCCATTACACAAGCGTCTGCCTTTCGAAGAGTCTGTCAACTCAAAGGCTGTAACCTCCCGATGGGGAAGAGTTGGGGTGCCGGCCATTCTTCTGGAGTCGAGGCACCTCAGGAATCAGGGAGTTTTGGATTGTGAGACTGGAACTGGGTAGGGGCCTTGCTGGCTCCTTCATAGCAGCTGTAACTAAAAGCCCAAAGAGTGGTTGCAGGTGGGGTGTGGCTTGGTTAGCTTGTAGACCAAATCCACCACCCTGTTAGTATTAAGGAAGGGCCAGCCCCGCCCACCCTTGTGAGTTCACCGATGCAGGAAGAACAGCCCCTTATTTCCTGTAGGGTGTCATGACGTGTATAGCTCTCTACAGGGTCTGTCTGACATAGCCTGAGAGGCAGCTGTACCACTCGAGGGCTTTGGAGCCTCATTACACCCTAGGCCATTATAGATGGTGCCTTAGTTAGGGATGCTATTGTTGTTATCGAAACACCATGGCCAGAAAGCAAGTTAGGGTGGAGAACGTAAATTTGGCTTTCACTTTCATATTGTTCATCACTGAAGAAAGTCAGAACAGGAACTCAGGCAGGGTAGGATGCTGGGGGCAGGAGCTGACGCAGAGGCCATGGAGGAATGCTGCTTGCTGGCTTGCTTCCCATGGCTTGCTCACTCTACTGCCTTCAGAAGCCAGGACCACCAGCCCAGGGATGACACCACCCACCGTGGCCTGGGCCCTCCCCGCATTGATCACTAATTGAGAAAACGCCTTACAGCTGGATCTCATGAAGGCGTTTCCTCAGCTGAGGCTCCTTCCTCTGTGATGACTCTAGCCGGCCAGTGCAGGGGCAGATCTTACTCTGAGAACAGCCTCTGAGGTTTCCAGGTTCTTGTGCCCGGGAACAATAAATTGGACCAGGGGCACGTGATTAATAATAGAAGCAAAGACAGTTTATTAAAAGAAGAGAAAGGCAACCTGGGGAAGGGAAGTAGGGTACGGAGCCAGAAAAGGGTCCGGAAAGCCTCTGTCCACGTGATTTGCAATTCTTTCTGCGTACAGGCATCAGTGTATGGCCAGCTCTGCTCACACGTGCTCTACTTGCTGGATGCAGCTCAGGTGAAGACCTGTTGAGTCTTTCTCTGCCAATGGGTTTGTACATTAATCTTGATGCCTTTGTCTTCCCCAAAGTCCCCACTCCGTGGCCGTAGGGACAGTTGAACAAAACCCCGTGACTCCAGACAGGCACTACTAAGTGACTACTGGGCTGGTAGCAGACCCAGGGACAAAGCTAAGACTCACACCCAGGCAGGATGGCATGGAGAGTGGCCGGGAGAGGTTCCCCAGCGCCATGCAGACCGTCACCCTGTTTAAAGTGAAGGAGCTATTCCTGCAGTGCTCTAGTTGAGTAGTTTCTGAGTCAGGGTTGCCTGTGGTGACTGAAAGCTGAGGAAAGGAAAATGGAGCCTCTGGTAAGGGAGGGCTGCTGCAAACAGCAACTGCTTACAGGAGCTTGGTTCTGTACTTATGGAGGTACTTGCTTATTGCTGGCTGTAAGGTTCAGCCTCTCTCGTCTCTGGCCAGCCTGCCTTGGACTGCCGCTGTGTGAGGGTGTGAGGCTCTTATGAGCCATGGGTTTCTGGTCTCCAGGTCAAGAGCCAACTCCATTTATTTCTGTCTTTGTCTCTCTCTCTCCCCACCTCTCTATGTATGTATATGCATGTATCTGTGGACATACATGCCCACAAATAAATGCACATGTGTATGTGGAGGCAAGAGGTCAACTCTGAATGACTGTCTTCACTCTGGCTGTTGGTGTGTGTGTGTGTGTGTGTGTGTGTGTGTGTGTGTGTGTGTGTGTGTCTCACTGAACCTGTGGCTTATTATTTGGCTTAGAATGGTTGGCCAGAGAGCCTTTTCAGTGATGGGGTTACTATGCCTGGCTTTTTTTTTTTTTTAAATGATAACTCCAGGGATTAAACTCAGGCCCTGACACTTGTGCTGCCTGACAAAACCCAGTACTTATTAGCCAAGTGAGCTATCTCTCCAGCCCCTTAATACATTTCCATTCCTGACAAAGTAACTAGTTTGTGATGCCCCGAGGGAACAGAACAGAATGGACCTCGAGTCCTGTGCCAAAACCAGCCACCCATAGGGCCTTCCAAGCCACAGCCAGAAAACGGGCAGGGCCGCTGGACTCTGAATTCAATCTTCTGCTTCTCTTTTGAGGAACAGGATGCTCAAACGATGCGACGATGGGAACAGAAACGGGGGAAAGCCCTGTGTGACTAGGCCTTCGTCACAGAGTGGCCCTGACATCTGGACAGGCAGGGTCTCCCAATGGCCTGGCAGGCCAGCCTAAAAATACAGCCTGAGCCATCCCAGGGCCCTGGGAACCCTCACCTGACCACTTTTGACATTTGAGGGGAAATAAGTAATTTCTGAGGTCTTAGTAGTTTTGGGGGAGCATTCGTGGGAGGTAACGAATTTGAATTTTAGCAGTTACCTCTAGCAGTAGATCTGTGGTCATTTTGTTAGTGGGATCCACATATAATACAATACAAAGAACGTGTGTGTCTCGAGAGATGGGAAAATCTTTTTTTTTTCAAAAATAATATTTTATTCATTCTTTGGGAATTTCATTCAGTGCCTTTTAATCATATTACATCCCCACCCCAACTTCTCCTTGATCCACCATTTCCACACTCACTTTTCTAGTCACACAAGAAAGAAACTTTGAGTCTCCATCCCACACACAGTGAATCCAGTCTGTGCTGCTTTTCAGGCTGGGATGGTCCCCGGATGCGGCTGACCTACCATGGGTCACATCACTGAAGAGAGCCGGCTGCTTTTATTTCTCCCAGCAGCTATCAAATGCTAGTACTTTCTCAGCTAGTGGTGGGGTTTTTATACTTACCCTCTCCCATCCTGCCTTGAGCCTGCATATACTATCACAACCACTGTGAGTTCATGTGTGCAAATTCTCTCTTGTGTGTGGGAGACACGGTTTACTTAAAGGCATCCTCCACCTCTGGTTATGAGGCTTCCACTTCCTCTTTCATGAAGATGCTGGAGCCTTGGGGTGAGGGTGTGCCACGTAGGGACAAGCCCCCATAGGAGATAAGGGGATCTTAATAGTGATTGTGGGTCAATGCACAGAGCCCCCGTCTCCCAGGGTAGCAGGAAAAAATCTTGACAAAAATCAGAAAAAAGGCTCACTGTTTCAGGAAACTGCCTCAGTCTTATTTTTAAGCATGCTGTGTGTGAGTATATGTGTGTGTTTGTGTGTCTATGGGTGTATGTGCACATCTGTGCATTTGTATGGAGGTGTACCACACAGGCACCATCTTCTTTTGTTGAGACAGAGTCTCCTGTGTTCCTGGGGTTTCCCCCTGAGCTAGGTTTGCCATCCAGTAAATCCCAGGGGTTCACCTGTGTCTACCTTCCCAGTGCTGCTAGCGCAGATGCAGCCCCACCCCCACCCCCGCCATTATGTATATTCAAACTCACATCCTCACGCTTGTATGGCTGGGGCTTTACTGATAGAGAGCTATCTCCTCAGCCCAGGTTGTAGGCGGGTTTTTGTTTCTTTAATCACCATTCCTAGGTTGCACTGATTTGGTTAACAATGTAAAAAGACCAGCCCCTCTCCAGAACCTTCTGCAAGGCTAATGGACTGATTAGAAGGCCAGTCAGTCATGATGGGGAGGTTGGGATGTTGCAGGTTCAAGGCTTAATTACAGCTCGTCGTGGGCTATCTATAGCCCCTTAATAACCATTCCTTGGCGACATCTGTGTCTGACCTATGTCCCACGAGGAGCAGGTAAACCCCTTTGGAATGCATTACCTTAACTCAACAGCAGCTTCCACCAGCTAAAATGATGCCATTGGACCGAATATGGAGCCTGTAGCTGAGATTTTCTCCACTTTACCAAAACCTGTCTACTTAATGTTTCTACCAATGTATTTAAAATATCTCTTAACTTATAACTTACCTTGCTCTGTTAGTATAAACATTTTATCAACCTATTACCACATTGAAATATGGACTTTGGGGTAACCTAAATTCTGGGTCATGGTCATTCATATTTGACTCCAGAATAAACTATCTTCTATCTTCTTTGCAGTAAGAGGTGTGTGTGTGTGTGTGTGTGTGTGTGTGTGTGTGTGTGTGTGTGTGTGTGAAAGAGAGAGAAGGAAAGAGGTGTGCATGAGTGTGTCTCTGTGTAGCTGTGAGTGTTTAACTATGTGTGTGATTTTGAGTGTTTGAGTATGTGTGTCTCTCTCTGTTAGTGTGAGTGTGAGGGTGTGTGTGTGTGTGTGTGTACAGTAATTCCTGAAAAGAAGCTGTGTCTACAGAGATTGATTGACGATCAGAATTGCAGCACCATGGAGAGGTTGGAGTGTTGCTGGTCCAGAGACTATTTACCTTATTTTGGGCTGGTTCTAGCCCTCCAGAACAGCCATTGCATGCCCACCTCTGTGCCAGAACTAAAGTCTGTGACTATCAGATAGGAACCGTTTGGAACCTATGAGCATGGCAGACAACCAGCTTCCACCAACCGCAAGGCTAAGAATGTCATCAGCCTATTACATCTTGAGCCTATAGAAGGCTTCCCCATCTCACTGTACCTGCCTCTCTGATGTATTTTAAAGCTGTTTTAATGTATGATCTTCTCTGTTCTGTAAAACTATAAAAATCTTCATGAAACTGCTTCCACATTGGACCTTGAAATTTGGGGTAACTTAAATCTGTGTTCTGCTGCCATGTTCACTCAAAATTGCTGCAGAATAAAGTATCTCTTATTCCCTTTTAGATGAGAGCTGTGGTTTTTGCATTGATGTGTGTGTGTGTGTGTGTGTGTGTGTGTGTGTGTGTGTGTGTGTGTGTTTAAGCTTGAGAACAATTTTATTAGCATTTAAAAGAAAAACCCCAGGGTGGTAAGCTGTACGTCTGACCTGCTGCCCAGAGGAGGAAGATGGAGAGAAAAAAAAAAGAAAACTGTGTCATTGAGTTAGCCATGGAAGACAGCCGCATGGTGGACAAATGGCCATTAGGGATGGAGGGGAGCTGTAAAGAGGCAGGGGGAGAGCCCATAGTACCAGAGAAAGCACATACTTGGTCTCTGGCCAGCATCTGAAAGAAAGACAGAAGCAAAGGAAAAAGGAAACATTATGCCTTTACTCAGAAAGGCAGGCAGACGTTGCAACAGAGCGCACGGGTGGATCTGGACTGCCAAAAGTTGTGTTTGACAACGACAGCAGGAAACCTGTACAGGACAAAGGGCGGAGACAATGCAGAAAATGAAGGAAGCAGCTTTTGAAAGCCCCCTGGATGCTTGGCTTTCAGACAGCATCCTAGCCATGGGTGCCCTCCCCTCAGACGCAGAAGGCAAGCAGAGCTGAACAAAGACGCTTCCTTCAGTGTGAGTGGGATTCCTGGCACCTACTGCTTTCAATAGCAAAGCATTTCATTATGTTTTATTTCAAGTTAAGAGGAGAAAATGAAGCAGTATTTAAAGGGAGGGGGGTTGCTGATCTTTAAGTAAATGTTGCCTTGCCACGAAAAGATGTAATTTTCTGAAAGAACCCTGCCAGGTTGAGGAGAAGAAAGCGAAAGACATGAAGAGCCTGGAGCTTTCTGTTGTTAGCTCCGTGGCCCGGTTTCAGGGGCTCTTAATGACACAACGTTATTAAAGACAAGGCAATCAGTGTTCTGACGTTTCTGCTTACAGTTTCTCATGATTTTTTTTTGTGGGTGATATTTATAATGTTTACTTCATCAAAGTTAATAGCCTTTGAATTCTGTTGTGTAATAATTATCCTTTTCATCCTTTTCCTGTATTTAAGTGGACGCCACTCTTAGGAGTTCTTTTTCTCACAGCTCCGGCTCTCTTGGCTGACTTTTGCATTTTGCTTTATTCTCTTGTTTGATGTCTTTTTATCACCAAGCGTTTCCCTCCTCCTCCACCACCCTCCAGAAAGCCCCCCTGGCTGTTCTTTCCATAAATTCCTGCCAACAACACTGTCTGCTGCCCCTGTAATTAGAGTGGACTCTAGCTGGGTAAGTGGCATTTTTTTTTTAAAAAGTCTATCCTCTGTGGGGTAGCCCTTGAACTGTGTGCTCTTTATCATGGGACAAAACGCACATAATACAACTTACAATTTAAACATTTACCCTTGCTTTTGGTTATACATGCTGTTCAGGCCTAACCACTCTCTCTGTGCTACTGGGAAGGCATTTTTCTTCTACAGGGTCATAGGCTTTCCTGTGTGTGTGGTGTGCATGTGTCTGAGTGCTGGTGCAACCCTGTCATGGAATGCCCAAGTGGAGGTCAGAGGACAATTTCAGATGTTAGCCTTTACCTTTCAGCTTGTTTGAGACAGCTCTGTCACTCGGTGTCTGTCTCTCTGTCTCTTACCCTGCACCCCCCCCCACCTCCTCTGTGTTCACCACTGCAATCACCAGGCTAACTGTTCCAGAAGCTTCTGGAGGTTCTCCTGTGCCTGCCTCCCATCTCAACACAGAAGCGCTAGGATTACGGATGAGTGCTTCTGTACTCAGCTTACATGAGGTTCTAGGGACTCAAACTCCGGTCTCTACACTTGCAAAGGTCTTACCACCTGGTTCTATCCTCAGGCATTAAAGGCTTTTTTTTTTTAAAAATTATGCTTGTTGTTATTATTCCTGGATATCAGTTTGCCTGGCTATAATGTTATTAGGAGCCATTTTATTATTATTAAAATTTCCCCCAGTGCCACTGTCTCCTAGCATTAGATGTGGCTGTGAAAAAATCTGAGACTACTTTCCAAGACCCACCCTATCCCCTGGCCATGCTTTCTTGCTTTGTACACCATAACACAAAAATATCTGTATTAGTCTGGGTTCTCTAGAATGACAGAACTTCCAGAGTGAATCTCTCTCTACGTATGACTCACAGGCTGCGGCCCAGCTAGTCCAACCATGCTGTCTATGGACGGAAAGTCCAAAACTGCAGTACTTGTTCAGCCCATGAGGCTGCTCATCTCAGCTGGTCTTCACTATACACTGGAATCCCAAAGATGTAGCCTCTAATGCCAGTGAAAGAATGGATGTGCCAAAAGGTGAGAGCAAGCAAGGAAAGAGCAAAAGCTTCCTTCGTCTACGTCCTTTATATCAGCCGACAGAAGAAGGTGTGGCCCAGATTAGGGGTGTGGCTTCCCGCCTTAAAAGATCTGGATTGGAAGCGGATCTTCCCATTTCAATTTGTTTAATTAAGCAAGAAATCTCTATCACTATGCCCAGCCATTTTGGGGTTTTTAGTTAGTTTCTGAGGTAGCCAGGTGAAATTGACGGTCGAAATGGCCACCACAGTGTCCTGATTATATTTTGGTTACTGTTAATCTCCTTTAGTGAGTGTAAAAGAATGGGTTTCTCTGTGACATTTTCACTCCCGTTTCTCTCTCAAAACAGCCCTTCTCGAAGTTGAGCTAGGGCCTGCCTAGAGCCTCCCCCTCCCCTCCACTGCCAGGCTCTCATGGTACTAGAGGGGAGTCTACATGCAGCCAAGGGAAAGGCCAGCATCAACTGAAGCACGCACCTCCAGACCTAATGGTGACCTGTCTGAATGATACGCTGGCCCGAGAGTGAAAAGCCCTGGGAATAACCCACCACTGTCTGGATTTAAGGCCTACCCCATGAGACGGAACCCCTGTCTGGCACCGCAAAGATAGCCCCAAAGATGAGACTGGGTGGGCCTAGGGAGAAACCGAAATGCTATTGTCCTGATAAAGGAATGTAGCAACAAAATGACCCCTAATGACATTCAGATGCTCCCATAGATCGGTGCCTTGTCAGGCAACATCGGGAAAACAGTAGGTAGGAGGTAACACAGAGACGCTCACTGGACAATGTGCAGAGAGCGAGAGACTTTGGAGCACCCAGTCTTCAACTGGATATCTTATTCTCGTCCCTTCAGGGCTCAGGGAAGCTTGTGGAAAAGGGGGCAGCAGAAAGAGTGTAAGAGCCAGAAGTGGTGAGGGACTCCAAAAACAAAACCAACAGAAACAGAGTCTTCCAGACACAACAAGACTAACACACATGTGAGCTCGCAGAGTCTGTGGCAGCATATGTAGGGCCCGCACAGGCTCAAGGCAGACGAGCTGAGAAAAGAAAATGGACACAGGTCACCCCCAATGACCAGGAAACTATCTGCAGCTGCTTCCCACTTGTAAATAAAATTTTGTTTTTCTCCAATGGAGTCTCACTGGGTATATTAACCACACTTCCGGGCGGGCCCTGTGACTGGGAGCAGTTGGAACTCACTGGTATTTTGGTGAACTTTGTTTTATTTTGCTTTTTTTTTTTTTGTCTTACCGATATTTTGCTTGTTTATTTTGAATTTTGTGGAAGTTTGTGTGTGTGTGTGTGTGTGTGTGTGTGTGTGTGTGTGTGTGTGTGTTTCTTGTTTCCGTTTGTTTGAGAGGGAGGGAGGGAGGGAGAGAGAGAGAGAGGATTTGAGGAGTGGAAAAACATGACCAAAATAGACTGTATGGCCCGGCGCGGTGGCGCACACCTGTGATCCCAGCACTCGGAAGGCAGGCTGGCTCTCACATGTTTCTGAGTCTCCCCAGTTGGAGCACTCTGACGTGGCTAGCGTTCTAAGCAGAGGATGCCTCCCAAGAGTGCTGGGCGTGGGAGAAACAAATACAGACACTCCTAAGGTCTGTGCGGCTCTTTCAACCACTACGCTATCAAAACCTGATCAGATGCCGGAAGTGGCTCGGTGGTTAAGAGGACACCTTGCCTTTGCAGAGGACGGGAGATCAGCTTCCAGGACCTCCCCTGTGCAGCTCCCAATTGCCTGTCCTTCTGGCTGCAGGGGACGTCTGTCCTCTGTGTGCATCTGCACTCGTGAGTTTCCACCCTCACAGAGCCACATACATCTACACATAAGTTAAAATAATACTACTGATAAATCCAAATCTTTACCACCTGATTAGCCCCAAACACATTGGTGGGGATCCTGTGAGCATCCATCTGGGAAATAATGAGAGCACGCTGCTTGCAGCCTTTGGCTACAGCTTTCTGTGGAAGCTCAAGCAGGAGAAGTCTGCAGCCTGTTGCCTGCCCTAGGAGAACCCAGATAGCTGTGACTTGTCAAAGCCCCTTAGGGGAGATTGGGCCTGGGGCTAGGAGACGGGAGGGACCACACCTTTACTAGGACTGCTTATGCACGCACACAAATACCTCTTGTCCTCGATTGAAACCTAAACTTCATGTTAGGAGGAAGAAGATGGATTTGCGTGGTTGGGGGAGAGGTCACTGTTCCTCTTCCTAATGTGGTCACATTGAAGAGCTCTTCTATTGATTTCCACTATTGATTATGTCTTTATTTGGACTACTGAGGAGGGGTGACGAAAGCAGACTTCTTAGGGGACTGTCAGGACTCAGGCACCGACCCAAACTGTGCTGCTACCAAGGACAGGGACACCACCCATAACTTCTGACTGCCTTAGCACTCTCCTGCCATCTGAGCTGCTCAGCGTTCAAGTGGCACCTTCCACGTCTCCTTGTCTATCCGCGGCCTCACGTGGGGCTGCACCAGCCTCAGCTCAGTTTATTGACTCCATAGCTCTCCTGCTTGCCAAGCCTCCAGAGCAGCTCAGCCTTAAATAACAGGGTCCCTCTCAACAGGACACCGAGTCACAAGCTCAGAGCCATGGGGAGGGGGGCAGGAGTGAAAAAAAAAAACCCAAAAAAACAAAAAACCTCACTCTCAGCTGCTGACTCTTCCTGACAGAGGAGTTTCCTGTTTCACCAACACCTCCAGCTGGATCCAGGACAAAGAGACCTGGTGGCTTGACCCACAGGTAGGATGCCAGGTGTACCTTGTAGATGGGGCTTCTGCTCCCCTCCCCCACTATGGAGCTGATGCACAGCTGCAGCCAGAAGCTGCAGCCTCTTTTCAGGGCACTAGCCCTTGTGTCTCTGCATATTTGATCTGTCCCGTCACCCCCTGCGGAGTTTCATACGCTCACCCCCCACTTTCTTTCCCTACAGCAGTCTATTCTTTGTCATCCTGATTCTCCCCATTCGTTACACTACACGGAGGCAGCTTCTGATCTATTATTTTTGCCCCCCACGTCTCCACAACGGCCTTTTTAATCCCTACTGCTTATTAACTTAGCCAAGAGCTATCTCAATGGCAACGGCTCTGTGTAGAATTTTCCAGAAGAGGGAGCGCCTTTTAGCTCTGTTTCAATTTGGATTCTTTCATTCATGAACATTTCCTTCAGTTTTATATCTAAATATATTCTTTCCTTCTTTGTGGGATTTCCATTCAAGGACACCAATTGATGCTATCTCGGCTTTCCCATGCCCTCCCGTCCTCCCTCCCTCTCTCCCTCCCTCCCCCCTCCCTCCCTCTCTCCCTCCCTCCCCCCCTCCTTTCCCCTTCCTTCCCCTTCTCATCTTTTTCTTCCCTGCCTGTGCTTTTGTCAGTAGCACATGGTTGCATTGCTTTGGTGCCTCTGTTTTTTCTGTTTGCTTTTTAAATTCTCTTTATAATGAATTCCATCCGTCTTCATCGGAGGACTCACGTTTTAACTCGGTTTCTCTCTGGTGTAAAGGACTCACACGAACTCCGCCTTTCATCTTCGTGTTGTGGTTGCTCTTGGCCTGATTTCTTCCCCTGAAGTCTGTGTGTCTAGTTGCTGTGACATGCCTCTCTGTTGTACTGGCTGCACTATCCTTGGGAAAGTTTTCTTTCACACTCTTTCAGGCTTTTCTGATACTAACTACCTTCCTTTCAATTACCATCCAGAGCTGCACACTGCCCTTTGCACGACCTTGTTCTGTGGCTAAGTATCCTTGGGTCAGCAGTGGGGACCGTCACAGGGAGGAAACCCTGGGTTCCCTGCTGCCTCTCAGAGCCACCCAACCAGGTCTGCTTTCTCTTCCTCCTACTAGTTACTTTTCTCTTTCTTCTTTCTTTCTTTCTTCCTTTCTTTCGGTTTTTTGAGACATGGTTTCCTCTATGTAGCCTTGGCTGTCCTGGACTTGCTTTGTAGACCAGGCTGGCCTCGAACTCACAGCGATCCACCTGCCTCTGCCTCCCGAGTGCTGGGATTAAAGGCGTGTGCCACCACCCTGGTTTAGGTTACTTTTCTTATTGATGTAACAAAGTGCCCAACCAAATCAACTTAAAGAAGCCAGGTGTGAGCACTTGGGAGGCAGAGGCAGGCAGATTGCTGTGAGTTCGAGGCCAGCCTGGTCTACAAAGTGAGTCCAGGACAGCCATGGCTACACAGAGAGACCATGTCTCAAAAAACAAAACAAAAGCAAAGCCCAACAAACAAACAAACAAACATAAAGAATACAGGGTTTAGTTTTGCTCACAGTGAGAGGATCAGTCCATATACAGCAGCGGGACCCTGAGGCAAATGATCCCCCAACAACGCTGTCCGGAAGGAAGCAGGATGAGTAAGGGCTGCTACTTAGCTTGCCTTCTCCTTTTATAAAGCTTGAGACCCCAGCCTGCGGACCACTGGCACTCACACATACGATGCATCATCCCACCTTGAAAGCCCCTTACAGACATGCCAGGATCTGTCTCCTAGGTGAATCTGTATCCTGTCAAGCTGACAGTTGATATACACCACATCCTGTCTAGACCGATCTTCAGGCTTTCCATGGCGGTGTGTTTATTCCCTAATCACCCGATTCGCGAACGCCGAGAGCATGCTTCAGGGAACATTTCTCTCCGCTCCTCTCTGTTCAAGGTCAAAATGACAGAGGAAGGAAAGGCTTCTTGAGCACGGACACTTTGACTTTTCACTTTGGATTCTGTCATGTGTGTGTGCGTGTGGGCGTGTGGGCATGCACACGCAAGAGATGAACCTTGAGCATCATTCCTCAAGTATTATCACCTTGTATTTTTAAGACAGTCTCCCACTGGCCTCGAATTTGCCAAGATGGCTAGGCTGGCCAAGCCCTGGGGATTCACTGATCTCCACCTCTGAATCTGGGGTTACAATTATGAGCTGCCATGATAGTATTTAAAAAAAAAAAGGATTCTATGGATCAAACTGAGATTCTCATGGTCATTCAGCAAACACCTTACTGCCTGAGCCATCGCACTGGCCCCACTGGCTTCTCTCTTTAAAACTGCGGGAGTAACTCGCCCTGTGCCTGACAGGCAGTGCTAAGGATTGCCTTAACTGCCTTCAGCAGCTGCTGATGTCAATTTATGTCCGCTGTTAGAGAAACATGACCTGGCCTCAGCTTCCTCACACCCTGTGCCATCCGAAATAGGATACGTAAATGCAAGCTCACAGCCATCAAATATGAGCCACACTCAGTGTGTAACTCTGCAGTACCAACATCTTTCCAGGCCTGTGACACCCCCCCCCCCTTGGCATTCCCACGGGAGCCATACTCCCGCATGGGTGAGGGACATGTGTTTGCTTTTTTGCTTCTAAGATCAGATCGTGGCATCTTCATTTTGTGGTGCATAAAACCACAGTTGTGGGGGCTGTGGCGTTGCTCAGTTGGTGAAGTGCTCACTTTTCATATGTGGGGATCCGAGTGTCAGCCCTAGAAGCACATAAAACACACTGAACCTGGTGTTACACACTTACAATACCCATGGTAGGGAGGTGACAGGTGGATCCCTGGGAGGTTTTGCTAGGCAGCCTTGCCTGCTTCGTAAGGTCTGAACAAAGGTGAGAGGCTGTCTCAGAAAACATGGTAGGTGGCATCTGAGGGACGACACCTAAGGTTGTCCTCTGGCTGTCACATGCATGACACCCATGCATACTCACATTCACACATGTATATGCATCTTCACATATTTCCATGGCCAAGAGTGCACACACATGCAGTTATAGTTAAGAAATTAAATTGCACATAAGGAAAAGAGATAATGAAATCACTTTGATCACGTGGAAATGCAACAGAAATATGGCATGAAATATGAGCCATGAGAGGTCTGCCTTAAGCACAGCTCTCCCGCCTCATCCTGGGCTGGGTTGGAAGAGGTGAGTGTGAGGAGAGCATGGCTTCCAGATCTTGTAAAATGCAATGAAACTTACTTCATAATCGTCTCTATGGGTATTTCAAATTTGGCCAAAAAAATTGCTTATCTTGAACTACTGAGCTGTAGTCGAATTTGGAGTGTAAATAGACTGATGAAAATTCTCCTTGCAACAAGTCTCAGCTGCCATGTTCCGGTCCACAGGCAGTCACCTGTGAAAGCTACTGTCAAATACTGCAGTGCCACATGTGGGCGAGTCGGTCATGCTCACTTTAGTTTTCTGTGCACTATTTCTCTCTTGCTAGCTCTAAATAGTACGCAGCTGCACAGAGCCTGGGAGCTGCTCTGAACCCAATCTCATTCTGAGGGATGTGTAACTTGTAAATCCTTTCTTGCTCAGGTAATTTAGTCTTATAATTATTTTATTGTATGCTTATGTTTAATTTATTATATCTAAAGTGTTTCATTAACACTTCAAGTAGAACCAAAGGCCTGCCTATGGGGGGCAGGAAGAGAATAAACAGGGTCCTCTCTTTTTATGTAGTGCTGAAATCAAGCCAAGATATAGGACACTTCAGAATGTCCCAAGCTCGAATACAGACCTCGCTCTGATCTGCATACAAAGCCCATCTTAAGGGTGTCAGAAACTTACCCGGACAGAAAGCAAATAAGAGTAGCAACATCACCATTGCCGTCAAGACCAACACCCACAATTATTGATGCTTATTCACAAGGAGTTGGGACCTGCAGTGGCCACTTGTCTCAATGAATACGCAGCAAAAAGCAAACTTCAGGTGCAAAGTATGCATTTGGCATCAGTAGGTAGCTGGTTGCATGCATCTGCAGACAGGAAGCAGCCAGAGGCCTCAAGTAGGACCAGTCTTTGCTTGACCATTCTCTCAATCTTTGCTCCATCTTTGCCCCTGCACGTCTTCTAGGCAGGGCAAATTTTGGATCGAAGGTTTTGTGGGTCAGTTGGTGTCCTTATCCCTCCACTGGAAGTCCTGCCTGGCTACAGGAGGTGGCCACTTCAGGCTCCATATCCCCTGCTGCTAGGAGTCTCAGCTAGGGTGACCCCCCATAGACTTCCTGGGGCCTCCGCTATCCCAGGTCTCTGGCTCATCCAGTTTCTGTTTTCTCACCTGGTGTTCTCCGCCCCCCTCTCTACTCATAATCACCACTCCTGCTCCCCTCCCCTTCCCCCCTCCTACCCATTTCCCTCCCTGATCCATCCCAATGCCCATTTTATTTCCCCTTCTGAGTGAGATTCAAAGATCCTCCCTTGCGCCTTTCCTGTTACTTAGCTTCTTTGTGTCTGTGGATTGTAGTGGGGTTATCCTGTACTTTAAACTATCCACTTACAACTAAGTATATCTTTCTGAGTCTGGGTTACCCTACTCAGGATGATCTTTTCTAGTCCCATCCATTTGCCTGCAATTTGCATGGTCTCTTTGTTTTTAATAGCTGAGTAATATCCCATTGTATAAATGTACCACAGAGTCTTTATCCATTCTTCGACTGAGGGGCATCTAGGTTGTTTCCAGTTTCTGGCTATTCTGAATAAAGGAACTATGTGTTCATAATTGAGCAAGTGTCCTTGTTGTATGGTGGAGCATCTTTTGGGTACATGCTCAGGAGTGGTATGGCTGGGTCTTCAGGTAGAACTATTTCTAATTTTCTGATAAAGCTCCAGATTGATTTCCAAAGAGGCTGTACAGTTTGCACTCCCAGAAGCAATGGAGGAGTGCTCCTCTTTTTCCACATCCTCACCAGCATGTGCTGTCGCTTGAGAGTTTGATCTTAGCCATCCTGATGGGTGTAAGATGGAATCTCAGGGTCATTTTGATTTGCATTTTCCTGATGACTAAAGATGCGGAAATTTTCTTTTCTAAAAACACATGGACACATTGGTTCTTTCCTCTGACTGCCTTAGTCATTCGGAGAGAAAAACTGACTGAAGTGTTGGCTAGTTAGTAAAAAGCCATCACACCTGGGCAGGGCAAATGAGATAGGCATGGCTAAGGTTCCCGGGCTTGGGGAAACAGAATCTTTGGAAGAGGAGAGACCAGAGAAGGGAGGAAAAGAAGTTGTGCTATCATGGGTTAGGTGGAAGAGAAGCACATGGCCAGAGTGGATGGGGACTTGGACCAGATGAAGAACATTGGCAAGTATTTGAGATTACGGATGGGAGGTAGCTTGATAGAAATTAGTAGAAGCAGATGGCATGGGATTGGGGCACATATCCCATACCTGCCTCACTATGAGAATTAGTTTAGAGGATTAATGTCTGCCCTGCCCCAGGATACCTAAGGCTATTTTAAAATATAACAGGTATCTGTGTCTTGGTTGATTGCTGGCAGGTTAGAAAATACTGTTGTAATAATAATTATAGGCCTAATGATAAACATTACTAGGCCATACTGGTAAATTAACAACAATAAATGGTGCCCAACGTGGGCTCTTCTGGAGTTCTTTTAGATTTATTCTTCAAGGCCTTGTCTGCATCCACTTAGTTCCAGGAGATAGAATTCCTGGGGGATAAACATGTTATGAGTACTCTAAGGAGTCTGTCCCCCAGGAAGAACACTATGATGTGTAGCTGCTGATAGCATCACACTGGTTCTCAGTCTACAGTCAGGTCTCAAAGGGTGGTGTCTGCAAAAGACACATGGGTGCCCCACCTTTTGGGTGCCCCACCTTTTGGGTGCCAGCCCACGGGAACACAGCCCCAGGCAATGCCCTTACATATGCCTCACATTTCCTGCCTTGTGTAAAGAGGAGCTGTCCATGTGTTAGATGCTGAGGATGACGAAGAGGATCTGAGCTGAGGTGTGGGCATCCCAAGGCCAGAATTGGACAGAGGATCAGGACTCTGAAGCTCACCTGCATGATTTCTGTTATTTGAGGGTAGTATATCTAGTATTTGAAATTAGACTGCTCTGAAATCAAATAACCTATGTGCCAAATTTGTCTAGATCCATTATTGCCCTAGGAGAATTTGACCAAATCTAATGCATTAAAACTTGGGACAAGCATTTTCCTGACTCATAGTAAGGCCAAACAACAAACAGCAGCAAAAAACAAGGGTAGAAAAGGCAGGTGGGGGGGGGGGGCAGGAGGAACCATGCTGTGGATGACTGGAGAATTTGAGATCCAATTCTAGGCTCAAACTTGCTGAGATGCAGGACTGAGCTGTGGAAAGGCACTCTTAGACACATTCACTTTTGATCTTGGGAGTACCTCCTTCCATCTTGTCTCCCAGGGACACGGGGTCTAGGCAGCCCCTGGCCCTGCCTGGCTAGAGGAGGAGAAACTTCCACTCTGGGCTGTGAAAATGTGACACAGGTGGAAAGCTACCATCTTTCTGGAAAATACCTTTGTAACTCATGTGAAGAGCCTTCACAGGAAGGCTCTTCCTTTTCTTATTTAATTCAGCTTTCATTTTATCTGGAACTGCTCAAGAAAACAAGAAACCATTTTCCAGGTGATGGTGTGAAACACTTCCGGTGTGCACTTTGCAGACGTGGATGTGATGGGTGTAAGGAAGCAGAAGTGGATGTGATGGGTGTAAGGAACTCCCAGGGTTAGGGTGACAGCTCTCCTTGTAATCACAAGGCCAGTTTAAAGAAAGAAGGTCGGCATGGTGACATGCGCTTGTCTCCCAGTGCTGGGGACATGGAAACCAGCAAAGCCTGGAGACTCTGGTCAGCTAGCCTAGCCTACAAGGCGAGTTCTAGACCAGTGAGACGGCCTATTAAAAACAAAACCAAGGTGTTTTGTTTCTGAGAGGTTTAGCTTACACGCTCGCACGCACGCTCGCAAGCACGCAGCTGTGCGAATGCTTTCAATATGATGAACTGAGGGTACAGATGAGTCCCTCTCTAGTAAAGCTGGCACCCCGCCCCCCCCCCCAAGGACCGGTAACAGACCCGGTTCTTAGCACTTTTGATTTACTTTTCATTAACTAATGATTAATTTTACTGTGCACGAGCGTGTGTACCTGCGTGCGCAGTTGGCGTCTATGCATGCATGCGAATATCATTCATGTGCCATAGCGCAACTGGAGGTCAGAAGACAATCTCCAGAAGGAGCTCTTTCCTGGTGCCTTGTGGGATCTGGACACTGAACTCGTGTCATCAGGCCTGCGCATCAGTGCCGCTATGGGCTGAGGCATCTTGCCATCCCAGCACCTTGGCACCATGTGATTAATTACACAGAAATATTTATGTGCACGTAAGTGCTTTTCAAGTCTGCCATGCGTTAGCAGGAAAGTCTGAGGGAGGGGGGCTATCTGTGTGTTTGGCGATTACTCCCAGAGCCCAGAGCTGCACCTGTGCATGGAAGCTACTCGGCAAACAGACGCAGAACAACATGAAACGGAGATGATATTCCATTGCATAAATATATGGCTTAAAATCCATTTGTCTCTTTTATGGCTGAGCATTCACGGCCACTTATTCTCAGAATTCCCCAGTTCCCAAGGCACAGAGTCCCGAGTGCTTATTTATGAGTGGGAATGAAGAACAAAACAGACGAATTAAAACGTGAGCGGTCAAGAAAGGACTGGGCGGATCTACAAGTGCTCTGCGTCACAACTCACCAGTGTGTACGCACGGTACCTGCCTTAGTTACTTTCTCGTTGCTGTGTTAGAATACAAGGACAGAAGCAGCTTTTAAGGGAGAAAGACTTATTCCAGAGAATTATAGATCATCGTGGTTGTGAAAGCGTGGCAGCAGGCATGGAAGGCGTGGCCTCAGGTTGGGTGGGCGTGGCGTCAGGCATGGGAGGCGTGGCCTCAGGTAGGGTAGGTGTGGTGGCAGGCATGGAAGGTGTGGTAGCAGAAGCAGGAGGCTGACCGGTCACATTGCATCCACATTGAGGAATCAGAGAAAGAAAAGGAAGTTCTTCACCTAGGAATCCTGGCATCGCTAGCTTGTCAAAGAGTAGACTTGCTATTCTACCTTCTCTGGACCTGGGTTTTTGCCAGGATTTAAAATAAGGCTGTTATGTTAGGTTCACATTTGCGAGCATAGCCCCACCCAGCAGCAGATAGAAACAGATGCTGAGACACACAACTAAACATTGGGGGCGGGGGGGGCGGGTGGTGGAGCTCAGGGTGTCTTGTGGAAAAGTGAGGGGAACGATAGAAGGGCCCAAGGGGACATGAACTTCACAAGAAGACCAACATTATCAACTAACTTGGGCCCATGGGGGCATACGGAGACTGAAGCCACCAACCAAAGAGCATGCACGTACTGGACCTAGGCCCCTGACATATGTGCAGCTGACTGGCAGCTTGATCTTCATGTGGGTCCCCTAGCAAGTGGAGCAGGGCTCTGACATGGGCTCGGCTGCCTGCTTTTGCATCAATTTCCCTTGGCTGGGCTACCTTTCCTGGTTTCAGTGGAAGAATATGCCCAGTGGAACTGGATGTGCCAGGGGGGTTATTAAAGGAGGGGGTTCCACTTTTCTGAGGAGTAGGGGGCGGGGAAAGGGGAAGAGGGTGGTACCAGGAGAAGAGGAGGGAGGAGGTACGTTCTGGATGTAAAGTGAAATAAAAGAAAGAAAGAAAACTTTTGAATATATTAAAATATATAAGGACATTAATAGCTAGGAACTACTGTTCCCCAGGCTTTGGAGTCGTCGCTGGGACCCCCTTCTCCACAGCCACAGCATGCTGCCTGGCTAGTCCCACTGTTCCTTCCTGGTATAACACATTTGTTCACCCCCTGCCATCCAGTGCTATTGGGAGCACAAACTCAACCCTAGCAGCTCCTCGGGACACTGCTCAAGCCTGCTCCAAATCTACTTTAAGTGTAGTTTCAGAAGGACCTTTGAAAATGTCATCTGATCTTGTTGATATGCATTAAACACTTATAAGCATGATGCTGAGATTCTTTTTTTATTAGCTAAGCATTTAAAAAATCTTTACATATACATTTACATTATTACACATATAAACAATAGATTATCTATAGCCAGAATAACCATGACACAATCAGGAATTACATAAATGTTACACTTGGCTATTTGTATTTGGCAGCTTGGTGCATCTAAAATTCTGAATGTAAATTAATCTCCATCACATCTTGTCATTATCAACTTAAAACATCTATCTAGACCTAAAAACATCTTAACCCCTGAAAAACTAAGCTTCATTGTAAAACTAAGTTTCCTGGTCTTCAACCCCATCAGAGACTTGAGAAGGAATAAACTTGATTACCTGAGTATGTCAGGAGTGTAGGTTAGTAGCTTTCCAAATGAGAAGATGACAGAGACAGTTTGCTACCTAAGTAGTCACCCTAAACTCTCTATAATGAGGGAGCATCTTCTTCAGCCTTCTGACCCAATATATCTGACAGACATATTTGTGAGGCGGGAACTATTCAGGACTTGCTTACCCTGTCTTGGCAGAGTCTGGTTGTCGACTCTGCCTGCATCCAAGCTTGCCCTTTTTTAGGCAGTATTCAATCTGTAGTAGAAACAAGGACATTTTCCCCCCAGTAGCTTGTTTGCCAAATTTGAAGCCATCTCCATAAGGAGGTCCTTTGATGGTTGTCATCCTCTTTGAGGCAGGCTGGGTGTTGCCTGTCTCATTGTCAGTGAATCTTTAAAATAATAAAATCATTTTACAATGCCGTATTCTGCATGTCTCTGAGGTTTCTGAAGACCTTATCTAATTATACTACCTTATTTTCTTAGAGAATCATATCTATCTGCTGCACCTAAGATGCATATTCTTGTTATAAAAGTAGACTAGTAATTGACATGACCATGATTTGATCATGGTCAAAATAACAAATAACTTGTATAACTTATTTATCCTAAACAGCCTGCAATAGCACTTTCAAAGTATTGGAAGTAAACTTTGTGTTATAATTGAGTTATATGTGTACAATACCTCATATTAAAGTATATATATATATATATATATATATATATATATATGTGAAGAATAATCTTACATTTGAGTTCTATACTACTGTATCTAGAATTAAACTTATTTTGCATCTATATACAAAATTCTATACCAGTGACTTAAAAATAACCTTGTGAGTGATAATTGAGGCATTAAGTTGAGGAGTAGACTCACTAATCTACTGGTGCTGAGATTTTTGACATGTGTTGCGTGGCCAGCCAAGGGCAGGATCAGAATTGTTTGCTGGAGGAGTTAGTCTTCCCTTGGTATCTGCAGGCACTGGTACCAACACACGTATTCCTGTGAACATCCCTTGCCTGCTCACTGCCCCAGTGCACAGCATCTCTTGTCTCTCAGTTAATTAAGATTGCACCTCTGCAGCAGCCGATGTCCTTGTCGTGCAGAACTGTCCCCTTTAATGCCACAAGGCCACACATCTCCACAGAAGAGGAGGGTGCCCACTGAGAAAAGCACAGCCAGGTCTCAGGGCACAAGATGAACGAGGCTTGTCCAAAGCATCTCAGGGACAGCCTGTCTGCTTGTAGCATTAGCATCTGGTATAAGGAGTGTCTTCAGGGCTCTGCACACTTGTCCTCAGGTTGGGATCAGGTTGCCCTGGTCCCTTGGACTCTCCCTACTTTGAACACCTGTCCTGTCTCTAAACCCATCATGTTAGGCTGTAGCTGCTATGGGAGTTCCCTACCGCCTCTCAACAGGAACTCTTATTTTTCTTAGCTCCTCTGCATATAGTCAGCACTTTTTTTTTGGCATTGACTATTTATTTTTCACTGGAATCTATGTATTGTACATAATATATGGAGCTAAGGTGTGCAAGGCCACTTTCATGCACATATGCAATGTATATTAGGAGGATTCTCCCATGTCCTTCTACCTCACTTTCTCCCTCACACACCTCACATTGTTTAATATTATATATATATATATATTCTTATGTGCCCATATATAATTTAGGAATCACAAATGAGAGGAAATATGTGATATTTGCCTTTCTGCAACTGGCTTCATTCATTTAATTATCTCCAGTTATATCTACTTTTCTGAAAAATGGCATAACTGCCTTCATGGCAAAAAATAATCTATATGCATGTATATCATATTTTCCTTCTCCATTTCCCTATTATCAGATATCCAGCTTGTTCCCACAGCTCAGCGCTTGTGAACAGTGACACAATAAACACTGGTGTGCAGTTGTCTCTGTGTACTGACCTGGAGTCCTTTGGCTAAATAACCACAGGGGTGTAACTGGGTCATATGGATCTCTGCTGCCTTGTGGATTCTGCTAGACAAGTTACAGCCCCACCAGCAGTAGATGGGGATTCTCTTCGGTTTGCATCCTTATTGTTTTCTTAGGGACCGCTGTTCTGACTGGGGTGAGATGGATCTCAATGTAATTTTAGTTTATAATTCTCTGATGGCTGATGGGATTAAAACTTTTCATATGTTTATTGGACATCTATACAGCTCATCTTTTGAAAATTGTTTGTACATTGTAAGTCTTTCCTTCCTCTCTCCTTCCCTCCCTCCCTTCTTCCCTCCCTCCCTTCCCTCCCTCCCTCCTTTCTTTCTCTCTCCCTGATAGCTGAGAATCTGCTCAATGTTAGACACTGAAACAGGATTAGGGATGTGAAGAAAGTAGGCCTGTCCAGGAAGGATGACTGAATTGTAGGAAGAAGGCGGGAGGAGGTGGGAGAGCGTACCTATGCTTTGGGAAATGGCTGGGAAATCTGAATGTGATGTCTGGCGTGAACCAAGAGCAACAAGGCACCAGGGAGTCACAGTCAGCAGGCAGCACTGCTCTGAGACACAAACGCTCAGCACATAGTGCAGCCAACCATGACAGCAGAGGGAAGACTCTGCAGAAGAACATCTGGCCCGGGCACGGGAGCCCCCAGATGCCACTACTGAGAGTGTCCACAGTTCCCAGGCACCATACCGAGAGAATCTGTGTCACACTTCAACATCCCTCACAGGGCCACAGTCATCATGTGCGAGCCTGGGGTAAGCACCTCTCGGGGCCCAGCAGCCCATACTCGGAGAAGCGGGAGCCCTGCTCTTCAAGATCACTCTAAACTTGCTCATGTAGGGAAAATGTGGTATTCAGACCACAGGAAGTTGGGAAACACAGGCAATAGGAGAACAAAACCCACAACTCACAGATTACCAGCCAAGATTGTACGTGAGCTGGAGGCCAAGAGTACACTGCCTTTGTGAGGACTATTTCTACAGCCCTTGGGGGCTTTGGACTTTATCTTTCATATTCTCTCTCTCCCTCTCTCTCTCTCTCTCTCTCTCTCTCTCTCTCTCCCGTGTGTGTGTGTGTGTGTGTGTGTGTGTGTGTGTGTGTGCTTGCTCTGTACATGTATTGCATGTGCATATAAATGCATATACACATACACACATGCACACACATGCACACACACACACATGCACACACTACACTCACATGCAGAGGCCAGAGGATGATGTCAGGTGTCTTGTAGTGTTCTTCACATTATTTCCTTTACATGGGGTCTTTCATTGAGCCCAGAGCTAAGCTATCACAGAGAAAGCTCTAGGAATCCTCCTGACTTTATCTCCCACAGTACTAGGGTTACAGACAAATATGGCCATATGTGGAATACTACATGGGAGCTGTGGGGTCAAACTTAGGTCCTCATGATTGACAGCCAGGGCTTTACCCACAGAGACACCCCCACCCCCAGCCCCTGTTACCTTCTGCTGCATCTTCCTGGTTTCTTCTTTTAAGTTAAGTATCAGCTTTCTGATTTCCTCCATGATGTGCAAGAAGTCTATAAGTTGAAATAGTAACATTTTGATATTTCCTTAAATGATGCTCATGTTTTAGCTTTATAAATTTTACTCTTAAGACAATTGAATCTATCATTTGGTTTTTATAATGGCTTTGTCTTTTGTATTGCGTTTGGAGAGTGTCACCTTCTCTGATGAGTCATCTCTATGTTTGCCCCCTTGTTCCCTGGTTGTACCTTAGCATCTCATTTTTTTTCCCCTATAATTTGTTTCATATATACCTTTATACACACCAACTATTAGTTACTTTTTTTTTTTTTTTACTGATGCAAACAAACACCTTACAAGAGCAACTTAAAGGTGGATGGGTTTGCTGTAGCCCATAGCAGGACAGGATGCAGTCCCTTACAATGGGAGAGGCATGGCAGGCAGACACATGAGGAAGTGCCTTTCTGTGTCCACTGTCAGGAAGAGGAGAAGAGAGAGAGAGAGAGAGAGAGAGAGAGAGAGAGAGAGAGAGAGAGAGAGACAGACAGACAGACAGACAGAGAGAGAGAGACAGAGAGAGATAGAGACAGAGAGATGCTTGTGCTCAGCTTGCTTTCTCATATTTACTCAGTTGAGGATCCAAGATCTTGGGTGGGGCCAACCACGGGAGGTAGATTTTTCTAGTAGTTAAACCTGTCTGGAAACATTCACATACGCATTCCCAGAGGTATGTCCCTCAGGTTATTAAAAAAAAGAAACTACAGTGAAGTTGAGAATGAAATTCGTCACATGCCCAAACCAAATTCACTTCCCCAAGGTGTCAACCAGTCGCTCTTGTGTTTGCTCAGTCCTTCCTGTCTAACCGGATGTTTTGCTATTTCCCACCTGTCTTCGCTCACAGGTCGAATGCAGATTTATCTTGAGTTTTAAGACATCCCCTTGTTGCTGCTTGTCCCCACTCCTCTTCCCTTAGACCCCTCACAGCACTTCTCAGTGATAGCTCCTGTCTCTCAGTACCTTCTACATCCACTTTGCTGAGGAACTGCCGGCTGTTCTTTCCATGACCGAGACAGACAGCTCACATGAACTTCATCACGTCAGTGGACTGAAAGCGTGACCGCTGGGTCTCTGAAGGCGATGGCGTTCTCCATCTCCGCTCCCCAATATCTTATAGATCTCTGCATGGATCTCAGGCCCTGTAGATCACCTCTTTCCGCCCCACCCCCAACTTCCCAGTGACAAGGCATACTTGAGTTTTCCATTTTCACACCTCCACAATCAGATGTGATACAGCTCATGTCATGGTGCCCGGCAGGTGACAACTGTGATGCATTGTCACTGCTTGCATGTGGATGAAGTTGGTGGAAGTAAAGTGTGCCAACACTCATTTTTGCTGCGGGTAGTCCTGGCTTATATTTCAGTCATTCTGGGTCAGTTATGAATAGCCTCATTTTCATTCTCAGATGGGGATGATAAGCTGTCTACCTCCTTATTCATAACTATTAACAGTGGCCACCTCAGTTGTAGGATGTTGATTTTGGGTACCGCATCTATTGGATTTAATTGCTATTGAAAGCATCTTCCTGGAGGAAATATTACTATAAGGCAATGGCGAACAAAACTGTGTAAAGGAAGGAGTGTAGACAATGAAGGGTGTGGTTGATGATGGTGGTGACACACAAGTTTGTCACCAAAGGGATGACATGCAAGGCTGGCTTGCAAAACTACCACTGAGTAGGGTATGAAACTGAAGGAAGAGTGTCAGCCGGAGAGGTAATTATGCTGGATCATCGCCACTCAGCCCGTAAAGGACACAAGCTAAGAGATGTGCTTGGAGACTGAACCTGGTTCTGAGCCAGTCTGCTGCATGGAAAACTGTCCCATCGACGCGAAGGGCATTGTCAAGGTCTTGCTTCACAGTGCTGGCATGATCCTATACTGATTGTCAGATTGAGAGCGTGTAGAATTAGTGACCCAAGAAGGCCCTAGCATGTCTGTGAGGTAGTTGCTACTGAAAAGAGAAGAAATAGCCCCTTACATGGGCAGCAGCAGCCCATAGGCTGGTCTCCTGGACCAAATAGGAGAAAGTGAGTTGAACACTAGCATTCATCTCTTCCTGCTTCCTGACTGTGGATGCAGCACTGCCAGCCTCACCTCCCTCCTCCCCCCTCTTCCAGAAATGGGGACAAAGAACGGCCCTGCCTGAGGCAGCTGGATGGAGCACAGAGTACCGTGGTGCACACAGCAAGCACACAGAATCCAGTTATTGGTGCCACTGTCACTGCCCTCCTCCCAGACCTCACAGCATAGCATTTGCATAAAATCCAGGACAGCTTCTTTCCTGAGGCACTGGGAGGATTTGCCCATCAGGGAATTCCCCAAAGGCAGCTTTGTAAGTCAGAGTTGCTTTACCATTGAAATGGGAGAGATAGTGTGTATATGTGTGTGTGCGTGTGCATTTGTGTGCACATGTGTGTGTATAGGTCAGAAGTGGATGTTGGGTGTCTTCCTCTATCCCTCTTCACCTTGTTTTTCTGAGGTAGGGTCTCTGTCAATTAAACCAGCAAAGCCCCACTTTCTTATTGCAGGAGTTACAGAAACACATCACTGTGCCTGGTTTTTTTTATCTGTGTTGGTACTGGGAACCGAACTCAGGTCTTTATGCTTGTGTAACAAGCACACTGACCAAACCTTACCTCTAGCCTTGAGATCTTACAGTTAAAAAGAAACCTGGGGGTTGGGGATTTAGTTCAGTGGTAGAGAGCTTGCCTAGCAAGTGCAAGGCCCTGGCTTCAGTCCTCAGCTCTAGGAAAAAAAAAAAGATAAAAAGAAACCTGGCTCGTATCAGTGAATAACTACTTCTAGGAAGCAGAGGTAAAAAGTTCAAAAATTTTGAATTGAAGTTCATCTTAAAAACAAAATGGAAGCTGAATACAGAAATGGCTGCAGCTATGTCAAAGAGCATGCCTCAAAAGTCCTCCCTGACCTCTGGCTCTTACAATCTTTCTGCTCCCTCTCTAGTTATTGTCTCTGAGCCTTGGGGGCAGGGTATGATACAGATGTCCCATTTATGGCTGAGCGTGCTGAGGTCACTTGTTATCTGCACTTTGACCAGTTGTAAGCATCTATCAATTTTAACTGCTACTCACGTTGATCTTGAACAAAATGTTCCTCCTGCTTCAGGCTCCCAAGTACTAGAATAGCAAATATGTGCTACCATACCCAGCTTCAGTCTTTGTTTGTTTGTTTCCAGCTGTTAGACGAGGCTCACCTGCATTATAAAGGGGAACCTGCTTTGCTCAAAGTCCGTTTATTTAAATACTCATCACATTTTGAAAGTTCCCTCCTAGAAATACCTAGATTGTATTTGCCTAAATAGTTGGGAATTACAGCCTAGCTATCTGATATAACATTAGCCATCATAGCCCTGTGGCCTCTCATACACAGTGCATTCATGGTACACAGTGGATGTGATGAAGACCGACCCTGCAGTTTGTGAGAAAGTTCTTGGATGCTCAGACTTCTAGTGCTCACCTACTTCATGCATGGTGGGTACTGGTATCTATTCACAGAGAAATTTGTGAGGATGATAAGGGGGGAAATGCTGGAGTGGAGTGGATCAGGTTAGGTCAGGGGACCCTTAGGAGACCTGCTAGCCAGTTTCACACAAGTACTTGTTGCTTCCTGTCACCTTCTCCAGAGTCTCTTTGTGGGGTTGGCTCCTGCTAAATGCAAATGCGGGTCCACAGAAGACTTTCCAAGTATGGCAGGTGCCCCTAGGGAAGTGGGATAAGTGAGAAGACAGCTGGGCACCCAGCAGGATGAGCAGGACCCTTCTGTAGCTGGACCCTGCTCGAGAGCGGTGACCATCCAGCAGTTAGGAAACAGACGTGTATCCAGATTTCCCACGGCTCTTCTCACCTGCATGTCCATTGTGGATGTTCAGCATCCCGCATCGCAGTCTGAGGCAGTCTGCCACTCACTCTAGCATCCTGCTCTTGGCTACTTCATAGTCCATTATCTCTGTGTGGCCTTCAAGAACTTTATTACTGGCCAGACACTTCATCTTAGCTTTCTCTTCTCTGGTCTAAGAACCAGGAGGTCTGGCTTCTTGCTTCTGACCCCAAGAGGCCTTGTTAACTCTGCCAGTCCTCTCTAAGCCTCTGCTCACAATTACTAAAATGAACTCACTGTCCTCGCTGCCCTCAAAGGGGAGGCAGAGAATAAATGGTGTCTTTGCGACCTCATAGGAGACCTACATCCAACTCCCACAGCACTATGTTTCTCTGCTTTGCTTCCTACACAGGAACTTCAAGGAAATGCTGCTGAGGAGATTCACTTTTGGTTGCAATAGCACATGAGAATCACGGCATTAACAGAAAAAGATGTCTAAACCTCCTAAGGGGGATGAGCAAACAGCCTGCCATACTTGGCTGTGTCTAGGCATTTGCTGGGTGAAATATCGTGTTTAGATAAATGGCCTCCAAGGATGCTGCCATTGCGGTTTGTAGGTTCAAGGTTGCACTGCACAGCTCTGGCCCCTTTGAGTACATATGCTATGGTACCTTATGGTAACATGGACACATTCCCTGGCTGTTGGTCAGCGTCAAGGAAGAAAACAGGTTTGTGCTCCTTGGGAATCTATTGGGATCTAGATTTGCCGGGAGAAGCCTCTATGCACATCTGTGAAAAGTTACCTTAATTAAGTTAAATAAAGTGAGGAGACTCACCCTAACTGTGGGAGGCACTCTACCTTGGGTTGTGGTCCTTGACAGAACGAAAGGGAGAAAACTAGCTGAGCTATAGCACTCATTGTTCTCCTCCTTAGCTAAAGAGCTCATGTAACCTGATGCCTTCACCAGAAAGGACTGTGACCTTGGCTGCAGGCCAAAACTAACACTTCTTTCCTTCAGTGCTTTCCTCAGGTATTCTTCAGAAACAAGTAACTAATACACTTCACATCCGAGGTATTGCAATGGGTGGATTTTAACCTAAGGAATGGATTACAAGTTATAGGGAAATGGGAAAAACAAGAAGGCTAGGTTGTAGGATGTGTCAACTTGGGAATCACAAAGTGCAGGATGCAGTCGCCGTATGTAAGGCTGGGGCAGCAGAAGAGAAGATGTAAAGGAACTGAAGACACGGTAACTCGAGCTGTGCTGTGACAACAGAAGGTGTAAAACTCAGTGGGAAGACCCTGGGATCCATTCAGGAAGGTGGGTACTCAGTGTCTTGTCACCGATGCACGACACTCATATTTCCGGAGTGGATTTTCTGTAACTGATGTATGACAGGTTCTCGTTCCCATCTTTAGACATTGTGGCTCTTCTGGTATCTCTCTCAGAGAGGGCCTAAGAAGGAGTTATTTGAGTGGGAAACCCAGGGAAACTAGGGCTCTGCAAGACTCCCTGCTTCTTATCACAGAAGGGAGAAGGGTGGACCTGGTGAGTTAATAGAGGAGAAAACCCTGGCCCAGAGGCCCAGCTCGCGCAATCGCTTTGAGTAACAACCCTATCTGCTCTTGTATCTTCTGTGCTTGAGTTCCTATTCCTAGGAACCCAGAGAATCTGCTTCCCTGGGTCAGAATAAACTATATGTGAGGTGACAGGATATGATGATAGGCCAATAACTCCAAGGTCAAGGTCACTGTGATTGTTGTTTTTAATTGCCAACGTGATACAATTTAGAGTTATTTGGAAAGAGAGTCTCAGTGAAGGATTATGTAGATTCAGTTAACATATGGGCATGTCTGGATGAGAGAGAGAGAGAGAGAGAGAGAGAGAGAGAGAGAGAGAGAGAGAGAGAGAGAGAGAGAGAGAGTCTTTCTCTACATAAGCTGTGCGCATGTGAACTGTGTGACCAGGGAAACCAGCATGGAGCTAGACTGAGGTTGAGACTTGTCCAAACCCTTAACATCTCAATCTTGAAACCAGCAGGAATACAGATCGCTCTCTCTCTGTTCTGTGCCTGCATTCCCTG
Source organism: Acomys minous (assembly GCF_964271855.1). Classification (NCBI taxonomy): domain Eukaryota; kingdom Metazoa; phylum Chordata; class Mammalia; order Rodentia; family Muridae; genus Acomys; species Acomys minous. Next base: position 58,935,518 of record NC_140495.1, read on the forward strand.
GCACACTTCTGTAGTCTTGTGATCCCCGCCCCCCACAAATTTGGAGGTAGTCCTTTAGCCTAGCACCTGGAATTCTTTTCCAAGCAAATGAAACATTCCCAGTACCTCAGGCCCAGCCAATGATGCTCACTCACCTGAAAACACCTACTCACTTCTCCAAGGCTTAGGGAGCCCCTATCCCTTCAATAAAGAGAGCTGTATCACTGGAAGAGCTGTGCTGCTCTATCACTGAGAGAGCTATCACTAAAAGGTCTGTAACAGTTCTCCCTCCAGGCATCCACCAGCGGACTCGATCCTGCAACCTCCCAATGCTCCCCCACCCCCATCCCAACCCCTCCCCCGCCCCAGCTAAGCTTCCTTCCTTTGGGTCCCTGAATACTTCGGTACCTGGACACAGGAAGAAGCAGGACCTGGGCTCCAGAATGACACAGGCCCTCTCTCCTCTCCTCCACCTTGGCAATCACTCATCTGTCCTCTATTTTGAAAAGGTTTTTGTATGTGTATTTACCTTTGCCCATCCTCTTGATAAGTTTGACTCATGCTGTGATTGGGCCGCTTAGGTGTCTATCATTTAAGCTTGAAGGTTTATCATGCATTCTGGACGTTGGTCCTATGTCAGGTACAACGCTCTCCACTTGTTCTATTGTGTGGCTCTGTCCTTCCCTCCCACCTCCCTTGCCTTCTCCTTCCTCTCTCCATCTGTGGGTGCCATTGTGAATACTCATGGTGCATATGTGGAGGTTGGAGGACACCCTGGGGTGTCGGCACTCCCGATCTTGTTTGAGACTGGGTCTCTTATTACCCTAGAGCTGTACCAAGTAGACTAGACCACCATTTTAAAAAGCTGTTTTAAGTTTCCTATTGATGTGCTTATTATTTCTATTTTCTGCCTTCCTATAGCTCTTTGAAAATATTTTAGAATCATATCATTGTTTATTTACCATGTGGCCAGAGATATAGAGATATTTCATATTCCTTTATGTAGGTTTCTTGCTGGTTGATGTTTGAATCTATCTACTGTCTATCTATCATCTATTATCTATCTAGCTATCTCATCTATCTATTTATCTTTATTCTTCATCATCATCATCATCATCATCATCTGATCTATCTATCATTTATCTATCTATCTCTATCTCTACTTATCTACGTATCTATCTATCTATCTATCACCTATCTCTCTCTATCATCTATCACCTAACTATCTCTATCTATGTGTCTATGCATCTGTCTATCATCTATATGTACACTGATAACAGTTAACACATTGGTCACCTGTTTGGGTGAAGCATGACAATTCTGCTTCTATTTAGTTCTGCCTTCCTTTGTGATCACTATCTTTGGTGTTAGGTGATACTGTACTTTTGCTTCAATCATCAAGCTTTCTTCATACAACCCATGAACAGAAATCTTTTTTTCTTACAACCCATGGGCAGAAATCTTCTAAGTGTATCAATCTATGCTTCAATCCCTTCCATTGTTCTTTCTGTTCTTTGATGTTCCAAAACTCTTTTGTAATTTCCTTTTTGTTTTATGGTCTCCTTTTTGCCGCTCTTGGAAGACATATGCAAAGCTCAATATTTTCAAATTGATAGCATCTAGAATTACCCAGGACAAAAGACTCTGGGCACACTTGTGAGGGTTATCTAGGTTGGGTGGAGTGATGTGAGAAGACCCATCTTAACTGTGGCTGGCTGTTCTGAGGGTTGTGGTCCTGTGCTTAAGGAGGGCAAGAAAGGAAGAAATGAGCTGAGCTGTAGCATTCATCACTTGGCTTCTAAAGTGTAGACACGATGTGACCTGTTGCCTGTTTCCCACCACGGCTGACTGGCTGTGCCCTTCACACTGTGAAACCAAATAAACTCTTTTGCCAAGCATTTTGTCACAATTATGGATGAGTAACTGATACAGCTCACTGGAGGCAAATTGCTGCTCTTTTCTTCAGTCTGATGACACTTTTATTTCTTCTTTCTTCCAGAAGTATAATCTTCCAGAAGTGTAATCTCTCTAGATCTGGATTTTTTGGCTGAGGTTCTTAATGTCAACATCAGGAGAACATGGAGCCACTTTTTGCTTGCCGCTGTAGTGCATTAGAGAATTACACCTTCCTCTGACTTCGGGTTGCAAGAAATAATTATGTTTCAGGATAGATTTCTTTGTCTATATCGTGTGTGAAGTCTTCTCGGGTTATCACAGCTCTAGTCTAGGTTTGAAGAGAGTTGGTTCATATGTGTGTCTACATGTTAGCCATGTGTCAGGGCTTATTTCACACAGGTGCATCTGTACATAAGGATGAAGGCAAGAGGCCAACATTGATGTCTTCCTCAATTGTTCTCACCCTATTTCTTGAGATTGAGTCTCTCACTGATCCTGGGACTCGTCAGTTTAATGAGGCTGACGTGCCAGTGAGCCCCACTAGTCCATCTGTCTAAGTCATCCCAGTGCTAGGAGTCCAAGTACACGGTGCCACATCCTTTTTGATGTGAGCTTTGGGGGTGGAAGCTAGGTCCTGAGTCCTGCACGGCAAACACTCCCGACTGAGTCACCTCCGCAGCTTTAGGCTTGTGTTTTTCTTCAGATCTAGGATGTAGTCAGTCAGTATGTCTTCAAATATTTTTCAGACCCTCACTTTCTCTGCTCTGTTAGGGCTTGACAGTACATTTGACTTCTTGTTATTTCCTCACTTGTTTCTGATGGACTGCTCTTTTGTTTGTTTCATAAGTCTATTTTCTCTACTGTTCTGACTGAGTGGGCACCATTGATCTGTCTTCAAGTTTGCTAGTTCTGATCTCCTTCATTGTCTTTGCTACTGGGCCCATTTATTTCTGATATTGATTTTCTTGCAATCTCATAAGTTTACCCTTGCTTCTGTTTAATGACATCTTTTCTTCCTGAATTTGGCATTCGTTTCTAGAGAATTTGTAATTAGTTGTTAAAACATTTCTATGACCACTTTCAGAACCCTGGTAGATAATCCTAACACTCCATTCATTTGGTGTTTGTACGCATTGCTTGTTCCAGACTGTTTGAATCACCATATTCTTGGATTTAGTAGAATACAAGATATTCTTGTTACTGTGTCTCAGACATTTGTGTGTATGTGGAAACCAAATACGTGTTAAATAACTATTCAAACTTTTTTTAGCTACATTTGTGGATTGGGAAACCAATGACAGATCTGGTTTCTGAGGCTTTCTCATTCATGTTAAAATGTCTGACTTTTTCATTGTCTGCTCCTTGGGCTATCCCCAAGATGGCGCTGGCTGGTGAGAGGAATTTCTACAAACTGAGCTGCTGGGTGTCTCTGTGGGGACCACTTTGGGCCTTCTCAGTGGGAAATATGGGTAACAGACCCACAGGGACACAAAGAAGTTCCACATCCGGCCACTCTGGAGTTCCTTTGTCTACCCTGTCCACTGATCTGCCTCAGTATTCCTCAGTAGAAGTATCTTAGCCTGGAGAAGTAGAGAACCCACTGTGACCATTTCTATCAGTTCTCTGGAATGTGTCTGGCTTTACTGGGGTGGCTGAGGTGATTCTGAATTGATGTGCCAGAGTGAGCCCACCAGGCTACCATCTTTGCTAGGATAAGGGTCTGACTCATCTTCTTCTATTGGGAGTTGGATGTAAGGTGTTGTGATGTGTGTTTTCCCATCAATCTGTGTTCCCAAGCTTTAGCATTGTGGCTCCCTGTCTCCCACAGAGGAGGAATGTGCACAACTTTGGGATTGACCTGGATGGCACATCAGGGAATGAAGAAACAATAGATACGTGCATAGAAAAGCTGGGATCGTGTGGGCCTTGTGCCCTGATGAAGATGCGCCAATAGCTCAGAAGCTGAGCATGTTTATTCCATACAGTTGAATGAGGAGGTGGGTTTGCTAAATCAGGAGGTGGGCTTATTATATATAGCCAAAAAGGAAGGTGAGCTAGCTAATCTGGGGGTAGGATGGGGGTGTCTTTAAAGGGGAGCAGTCTTAGGCTGCAGTCATCCATTAAAGAAAGCCATGGTTGATATTCTGCACACAATGTCATCATCTGTCCCCAGGTCTAGATCTCCTGACCAGTTGTGTGGCATGTGCTCTCTGTACCCTCTGAGCCCTCTTGCTACCCTGGGGTACTTTTTAAATTTCAGGTCTTCTGGGTTATTTCTTGAAATGTCTTTTTCTTCTTTCCTGACTTTGCAAAGGCTTTTGTTGGCTCTGTTTCTTAACAATTAAACTTTATTATACAACCCAACTAGCTTACACAAGAAGGAAAAAAAGGTTAAAGGGACAAAAGAGTGAACCTTCTGGTATCCGTTCCACGGGATGGGTCCTTAGGTGTCTCTCTGGCCCACGTGCTGGTCCGGCCTGGTCGCTGCTCTCCACGTGTCTCGCCTAGGCTGAACTTGTTGTTCTCTCCTCCCCACCTCCCTCAGTCACATGGAAAGGGTGGTCTCCTTCTCCTGTTGAGGGTCAATTAGGAAAACAATAGCCCAGGTGGGGTTCCCAGGCCTGCTTCCTGAATTCCAGGCCTAGGATGGCTCCACTAAGTCTATCACAAGGTATTCATGGGGTGTCCCAAGGGTAAAGCCCACCAAGACTGCTTACACCTGTGACAAAGCTTAATCTTTCCCACAGGCTTTATGAATGTTTCCTCTGATCCCACCAAGTGTGCCTCTCGCTGTTTCTACCCGGTGCTGCCAGGCTCACATCTTGCTGAGTGAGTGCACTGCTGTGGAAGTTGAGAGTGCCTAAATTAATCACGGGAAAATTACAGCCTTGGGCAGATGAGTCGGAAGGAGCCATAGGAAGACACCGAGAAACAGACAGCGGCTGTGACACTGCCTGGTGGCCCTTGCTGCTTCCCCTAGCTGTTTGGAGGGCTCCTCCTGGGACATGAGCTCCATAGATGTCACCAGCTCTTGATTTACTTGAGCACTTAAGTCTATCTAGGTTTAGATGTCAAACCAAGAGAAATGGCAGGAGTCAGGGGGGCTTTAATTACAGAGGGGAAGAGAAAGAAAGCAGGGATGAGGAATAAATAACACTAATGATGTTTGAAAAAGCCACAGGAAATTATATTATTTTATGTTTTCCCAAGGTCCATCTCTTCTCTTATTTGAGTCATTAGTTGGGAGGCATCCAAGGAACTCTGGAAACAATGCAGGCTGTCACCTGTGGCCCTTGGCTGCCTCACAGAATTCTAAGGTGAGCCCTGCTGCTGGGGACACTGTAAGACCCCCTCCCCTGTGCACCCGCCATAGTAAGCATAGCAGCAGTAACGCTATCTTGCAAGGCAAGACTAAAATAATAGGTTCCCGGGATAAGATGAGGCCTGGGGCCCAGAGGAGAAAGATAAAAGCATGCTGAGATAACAGAAACAGTTTGTCCTTGTCAAACAAGATATTTATGGTCGGCCACCTGGCCCAGAGAACGGGTAAACTCCCCTGTTCCTAGAGCCCATCTGATGACCGGGCCATAACCTCGCCTCATTTAAATTTACCAATCAGAGCCCTGTAACTATGCTTCTCGCTTCTGTACCCGCGCTTCCCGCTAAAATCCCTATAAAAGGCCCCCGAAAGACTCGCTCGGCGCGCCAGCCTCTCCAGAGACTGAGACGCCCGGGTACCCTACCCCCTGCAATAAAGCCTCTTGCGTGTTGCAACCGAAACCTTGGTCTCGCTGGTTCTTGGTGGGGGTCTCCACGTTAAGACCACCGTGCTGGGGGTCTTACAGACACCATACACTTTGGACACAGGGATCGGAAGGATGAAGCAGGAACTGACTTAGAACTCTGCTCCATGACGTCATCTATCTTTCATAGAACCAGTGTGTGCCATGCAAGCTCCCAAGGGAGAAAAGCCATGCTGTGGGGTAGGGGAAAGGGGAGAGGGTCAGTTACGCTTCCTAAGCCTCCCTTAGCAAAAAGCAGCAGGCATGCTCTCTACACATTTCCCCAGATGTGTGTCTGTTGATGAGATTCCAGAGTTACACAAAAGCCCATCCTGACAGTCATTGCTTTCATGGCGAAGGAGGCACTGGCGTCTCTTACGATGTGGTTTTAGATGACATCACTAGTGACTGATTTTTAGTCAAGGAGCCCAGAAAGGGAAGTGTGATTCCTAGAAGGATGATGCTGGTATGTTGGAGAGTGCTTGTGGGCACCGTGTATGCAAATGCTGATTTCTATACCTAGAGATCTGGTTACAGTCTGGATGTTGGCATTGTCAATATTCTGAAACATCTCCTGTCTTGGTATGTTGTTAGCATTGTTCTGATTGGTTAAAAAAGAGATAAGCAGCCAATAGCTGGGCAGGAAAGGCTAAGGCTGGGCTTTAAAAAAATTACTTATTCACTTTACATCTTGGTTGGAGCTCCATCCTTCCTCACCTCCAAATCAGACCCTCCCTCCCTCTTTCCCAGCCCCCCTCCCCTATTCCTCAGAAAAGGGGAGGTCCCCTTCCCATCCACCCCAGCTCATCACATTTCAACAGGACTGAGTGACTCCTCTTCCCTTGTGGCCTGGCAAGGCAGTCCTGCTCCCTCTACTACAGGGCCCACATAAAGCCTGAGCAACCCATTGGCTACATCTGTGTAGGGGGCCTAGTTCCATTCCATGCACGGCCCTTGGTTGGTGCCTCAGTCTCCGAGAGCCCCTCTGGGCCCTGGTTAGTTGGCTCTGTGGATCTTCTTGTGGATCTCCTGTCACCTCCAGGTTAAGGCTGGACTTTTGATCCCAGTGACGGGGTCTCAGGTGGGGACCAGAGAGGAGGAGGAGTGATGAGGAAATGGATGGACAAGGTGCAGCCAAGGCAAGACTAAGATGGCAGGTGGCTGGGATGTAGGCTAGCCCAACATAGTTGGGTTAGAATAGCTCAGTATCTGCCCAACAACAGTGCCTGAAGTTTTTTAACAAATATAATAGGTCTCTGTGCCATTATTTGGGAGCTAAGTGGTCTTTAAAAAAATCCACACTTTTACATGGGGAGGCTGGGAATTTAGGAGCGGATAAATAAGTAGACTTCCGTCTATGCTTAGCATCATAAACAAATGGAATGTAACAGAAACCATGTATTTAAGTGAGAAATACAAAATCTGGAGGAGCCAGGAAGAGGCCTCAGGGGAAGTGTTTGCTGCCTGTGATGGCAACCCTTGCTCGTCAACTTGAGAACATCTGGAATTGACGAAATCCCGAAGTGGAGGGCACATCTGTGAGAGATTTACACTTAATTTGAGGTAGAAAGATACACTTGTAATCTGGATCACTGAGGTAGGAAGACACACCATCAAAAACATCTGATTTATTTATTTATTTTCTTTACATTCTGATAACAGCTTCCCTTCTCTCTTCTTCCAGTTCCTCCCTTACATCTTCCCTCCCTCACTCCCCCTTCTTTTTCTCCTCAGACAAGAGGCCTCCAACGTATATCAACCCACCTTGGCATATCAAGTTGTAGTGGGACTCTATGCATAACTTCTCCTACTGAGGCTAGACAAGGCAGCCCAGTCAGGAGAAAGGGACCCAAAGATAGGCAATACTATCAGAGACAGCCCCTGTTCCAGTTGTAGGGGACCCCTATGAAGACCAAGCTACACATCTGTTATATATGTGTAGATTGCCTAGGTCTGTCTCATGCTTGATCTTTAGTTGGTGGTTCAGTCTCTGTGAGCTCCTACAGGCCCGGGGTTAGCTGACTCTGTGGGTTTTGTTGTGATGTCCTCTGGCTCGTTCAATCCTTCCTCCTCCTCTTCCAAAAGGTTCCCTGCGCTCTGGCTAAAGTCTGGCTATGGGTCTCTGTATGCTTCCATCAGCTGCTGTGTGAAGCCTCTCAGAGGACAGTTATGCTAGTGTGCAAGCATAGCAGAATGTCAATAGTGCTAGAGGTTGGTTTTCTCTCATGAGATAGGTTTCAAGTTGGGCTAGTCATTGGTTGGCCATTCCCTTAATTTCTGCTCCATCTTTATGCCTGCATCTGTTGTAGGCAGAGCAAATTTTGTGGTGAAGGTTTTGTGGGTGGGTTGGTGGCTCCATGCCTCCATCAGAAGCTTTGCCTGGAGGTGGCCATGTCACATTCCATATCCCTTGTTGCTGCCAGTCTTAGCTAGTGTCGCCTTCCCTCATAGATTCCCAGGACTTTCCCTTGTCCTAGGTTTCTGGCTCATCTCAGAGATGCTCCCCCCAACCAATTCCAGTTCTCCATTTCTCTCTCCTCCCCACACTTGATCACTCCTATTCTCCTCCCCACTCTGTCTCCCACCCAGTTCCCTCTTTCCATCCACCTCTGATGTTTATTTTATTTCCTTTTCTGAGTGAAATTCAATCATTCTTCCTTGGCTCCTCCTTGTTACTTAACTTCTTTGTAAGTACAATCCACAGGATCTGTGGATTGTAGCATGGTTTCCCTGAACTTTATGGCTAATATACACTTATAAGTGAGTGTATACCATGTGTGCTTTTCTGGGTCTGAGTTACCTCACTCAGGATGACATTTTCTAGTTCCATCTATTTGCCTGAAAATTTCCTTATGTCTTTGTTTTTAATAGCTGAGAAGTACTCCATTTTGTAAATGCACCACGTTTTTAAAAACCATTCTTTGCTTGAGGGACATGTAGGTTGTTTTCAGCTTCTGGCTATTACAAATAAAGCTGCTATGAACATGGTTGAGCTAATGTCCTTGTGGCATGGTGGAGCATCTTTTGGGTACATGCCCAGGAGCAGTATAGCTGGGTCTTGAGGTAGAACTATTCTCAATTTTCTGAGAAACTTCCAGATTGATTTTCAGGGTGGTTGTACAAGTTTGCACTCCCACCAGCAATGGAGGAGTGTTCCTGTTGCTCCACACCTCGCCAGCATGTGCTGTTGCTAGAGTTTTGTTTTGTTTTGTTTAATCTTAGGCATTCTAACAGGTATAAGATGGAATCTCAGTCATTTTGATATGCAGTTTCCTGATGACTAAAGACCCTGAACATTTATTTGTTTCTCAGCCATTAGTTATTCCTCTTGAGAATTCTCTGTTTAAGTGTATACCTCATTTTTAAAAAATGAGTTATTTGGTTTGTTACTGTCTACTTTCTTGAGTTCATTATATATTTTGGATATTAGCACTCTTGTGAGATATAGGGTTGGTGAAGATCTTTTCCAATTATGTAGGCTGCCCTTTGTCCAAAAGACACCTCTTTTGATGGTATTCTTTGCCTTTTCAGTTTCATGAGGTTCCATTTATTAGTTGTTGATCTTAAAGCATAAGCTATTGGTGGTCTGCTCAGGAAGTTATCTCCCCACCCCTCTCTCTTTGCTGCAACAAAACATGGTTTATTTAGCTTATATTGTCATTATTTTTCTTAAATTTTTTTTGTTTAAGCAATTTATTCAGATTACATCTAATTTGTTATCCCCTCACTTGATCTTCCTGCTCCCTCTCTCTTTCATCCTATTCCCCTCCCCTAGGTCTGTGACAGAAGAGACCGTGTCCCCCACTATAATATCACAGCCTATTAGGTGTCTCCCTGTTAGCTTGCTTACTCTTCCCCTGAGTGTCACCAGGTCTCCCCACCAAGGGGAAATGCTCAATTAGGGGGGACCAGAGTTCATGTCCAAGTCAGTCCCTGTTCTCCACACAATTGTGGAGAATGTGGTGTCCACTGGCTAGATCTGGATAGGGATTCAAGGTTTACTGCATGCATTGACCTTGGTTGGTACAGTAGTTTGAGCTGACCTGCCTGGGTCCAGATACACCAGTCTGCATGGTCTCCTTGTAGGTTTCTAGGACCCTCTGTATCCTTCTATTTCCTCATTCTTCCTTACCTCTCTCACCTAGAGTTCCACTAGGAAGTCCCAGTATCTATTCCAATCTCCTGCTAAGTGAAGCCTTTCAGGGGACATCTCTGTTGGCCTAGTGTCCATTTATAAGTGAGTATATGCCATGTATATCTTTCTGGCTCTGGGTTAACTCACTCAGGGTAATCATTTCTAGGTCCATCCATTTGCCTGCAAATTTCAGGATTTCCTTGTTTTTAATAGCTGAGTAGTATTCCATAGTGTAAATGTATCACAGTTTCTTTATCTATTCTTCGATTAAGGGACATCTAGGTTGTTTCCAGGTTTTGGCTATTATGAATAAGGCTGTCATGAACATGATTGAGCATATTTCCTTGTTGTGTGGTGGAGTATGTCTTGGGTATATTCCAAGGAGTGGGATATCTGGGTCTTGAGGTAGCCCTATTCCCAGCTTGCTGAGAAAGTACCAGATTGATTTTCAGAGTGGTTGTACAAGTATGCACTCCCATCAGCAGAGAAGGAGTGTTCCTCTTTCTCCACATCCTCGCCAGCATATGCTGTCACTAGTCTAACTGGATGTCTACTTGTAGAAAGATACAAGTAGATCCATATTTATGACCATGCACAAAATTCAAGTCCAAGTGGATTAAAGACCTCAACATAAAACCAGAAACACTAAATATGTTAGAAGAAAAAGTGAGGAAGAGCCTGGAACTCATTGGCATGGGAGACAACTTCCTGAACAGAATTCCAACAGCCCAGGCTCTAAGGTCAACAATTAATAAATGAGACCTTATGAGGCTGAGAAGCTTCTATAAGGCAAAAGACACTGTCAACAGAACGAAGTGATAGCCTACAGACTGGGAAAAGATCTTCACCAACCCTACATCTGACAAAGGACTAATATCCAAAAATATATAAAGAGTTCAAGAAATTAAACACCACCAAACCAAATTACTCAATTAAGAAATGGGGCTCAGAACTAAACAGAGTTCTCAACAGAAGAATATTGAATGGCTGCTAAACACTTAAAGAAATGCTCAACATCCTTAGTCATCAGAGAAATGCAAATCAAAATGACTCTGAGATTCCATCTTACACTAATCAGAATGGGTAAGATCAGGAAGTTGTATCTTGTACCAAAGAGTTCAAGGCTATTCCCGCACTTTCTCTTTTATTATGTGTGAGCTCTTTGATCCACTTGAACTTGGGTATTGTGCAGGGTGATAAATATGGATCTACTTGCATTCTTCTACATGCAGTCATCCAGTTAGACCAGGACAATTTTTGAAGATGCTTTCTTTTTCAATTGTATGCTTTTGGCTTCTTTATCAAAAATCAAGTGTCCATAAATGTGTGGGTTTATTACTGGGTCTTTAATTCAATTCTATTGATCAACTTATTTGTTTTTATACCAACTATGCACTTTTTAAAATTTACTGTTGCTCTGGAGTACGTCTTGGAACCTGGGATGGAAAAATCTCTAGAAGTTCTTTTATTGTACAGGATTGTTTTAGCTATCCTTGGATTTTTGGTTTGTTGGTTTTTTTTTTTTTATCATATGAAGTTGAGATTTGCTCTTTCAAAGTCTGTAAAGAATTGTGTTGGAATTTTGATGAGAATTATATTGAATTTGTAGATTGCTTTTGGTAAGATGGCCATCTTACTATGCTAATCCTACTGATTCATGACCATGGGAGATCTTTCCGTCTTCTGATTTTGTCTTTATTTTCTTTCTTCAGAGACTTGAAGTTCTTGTCATATAGGGCTTGGTTTGTTAGAGTTACACGAAGATATTTTATATTATCTGTGGCTTTTTAGAAGGGTTTTGCTTCCTTAATTTCTTTCTCAACCCGCTTATCACCTACATAAGGGAGAGATACAGATTTTTTTCAAGTTAATTATATATCCAGCCACTTTGTTGAAGGTATTTATCAGCTGTAGGAGTTCTCTGGGAGAATTTTGGGGGTCACTTATGTATACAGTCATATAATCTGTGAATAGTGATACTTTGACTTCTTTCTTTCCAATTTATATTCCCTTGATCGCCTTTAGTTGTCTTCTTGCTCTACTAGGACTTCAGGTCCTATAGTGAACTGACGTGGAGAGAGTGGGCAGCCTTGTGAGTGCTGCAAGAAGCGCCTCTGGCTTTGCTGCCTTTGTGGCTACCTGAGCCTGTGTGCTGAGCTTTTGCTGCTGTGCAATGGCTTATTATTATTATGACCAGAACATGATTCTTCCAAGGCCACACCCTAGGCTTTCTCAGAGTGGGTCTCAGTTTGAGATCTTAACTCCTGCATTTGGGCTGAGGACGGGATCAAGGTGTACCCACATTACTCCCCACCATCTCCCCTTCACATCTTTTGAACGTTACACCTGCATTTGTTTGAACATTGGTTGTTCCAAGCAAAACTTGTGGTGAGTCTTGGTCCCTGATGGAATAGTGTTGAGAGGCATTTGGGTCATGAGGAAGACATCCTCACATGGTTCTCTTAAAAACCAGGAAATCAGGTTGTTATAAAGTGAGGCCAGGCTTCATGTAGTAGCTCCTTGGCATTAGTCCACTTGACTTTTTGCTCGGCTGTCGGCGCCGCACCGTCCAGCGGAAATAAGACACCAACAACCAGACTTCTTCTCGAGATCTTTACTCAGGATTTAGCTCAGTGGGAATGGCCCCGAAGAAGGGAAGGGCCAAGCTTAAGTACAACTCAAGGGCCAATCAGCTCATGCCAGGTGTCACCTCCTCATAGGTCTGCGTCAGAGCAGGACTGCTCGTCATCAGATCACCAGTTACCCTTGCACAGCCTTTTGCCATATAAGGACTTGTTTATCTTAGAGAGCGCTCGCCGTCGGGATGGCGGAAACCTGCGCCTTGTTAAGGCGCGGCACCTCGCAGCTCTCCACACTCAGCACCATGTTTTAAAGCAGCAAAGGTAGGCAAATTCCCAGATTCCAGAACTGTGAACCGAATACACTTTTTTCTTTGTTAATTTTCCAGCCTCTGCAATTGTGTCATAGTGACAGATGGTACACTGAGAAGATAGTTCTAGAACAGTTACCCCTTTACTCTTGTCCAGCACCTGTTTCCTTGGAAAACTCTACTTCTCAGGGTCCTGCTGCTGTTCGACACTAGCTTGAATGAGTCTATGAATGTTCCTCCACAGAGACCTCTTCCTGACGCTAAGGCCATGTGAGTCTCAACATGTCTTCCAATTGGCCACCACTCATCCATGTCATTGCTTGACTGATTCTTGAGTCACCCATGGCATCAGAAGCAAGAACACTGCTTAGCTCTTTTGGACATTGTTGACCACCTGTGAATTCGGTGCCTAGTAGATGGATAAGTAAGATGTATGGAGAAGAAAAGCACTGCTCTAACCTAATATGTTTTATTTCTTTTCTTAAAGTGACAGTGCGCTTGCATCAGACATTATTCTTCAGAGCACTGACCACCATATTTTTTGAGGAAGGGTCTCTCACTGGCCTGGAATTTGCTAAGTAGGCAAGGCTGGTGGGCACGAACCCTGGGGCTCTGCCTGTCTCTGCCTCTTGTCTACAGTCAGCACTGGGATTCTAAGGTCACCACAGTGGCTTCCTGTGCAGCTCTGGAGATGGGACTTTGAGACTTACTTCCTCATGCTTGCACAGTGAGCACTCTGTTGGCTGAGCTGCCTCCCTAAGCCCGTCCATGTTCTCTTACATTTAAAAATCACTTTGTTCAAATGCATTATGTAGGGAATTGGGTGCGTGTGTACAGGGTCCACGTAACTTTGAATTTCAGTTACTTATGGATTTACCAGCCATGTCATTCTGTGATAGGTTGCAAACTTCTTGGTCTCCCTGGAGACCATTCATTGCAGTGTGTTAAAACTAATTCTGATATGCTAATCAAAGGCTTCACTTCTTCCTCTAACCCCTTCATGAAACCAGAAGAGAAAGAAGGCCATTCGAGTGGCAAGCTCCTCATCCTAACAAACAATCCCCATAAAATGCTAATTAAGTGATAAATCCAAAGGACAACCTGCAAATGGCTGACTTGCATTTTGTGATTTAATGAGTGTTTGTAGTTGCCTCAGCTTTGGGGGTCATTATGGATTTCCAGGGCAATGTCTGTCTGCTGAGGTCGTAAACCTCAGAGAAGTTGTTGCTCAGGCTCCTTGAAAATTAATGTGGGGGCAAAGTCTAAGCAAAATGTTTTATTTATTTATTTTTTTTGAGGCTCTTAGTAATCAAAGTCTTTTGGAGTTAATTAAAAACAAACAAAGACCATCCACATACACACAGAGACAAATCTTACTGTGCATAAGCAGAACTCTAATGCAGCCTAACAAGGTTCTTCTTTAATTTGAAGCTTTATTTTCATTTATATTTATGTGTCTGCGTGTGTGGTGGTTTGAATGAGAATGGCCCCCACAGGCTCATCAGCTTGAATAACTTAGTCCTCAGTAAGTGCAACTGTTTGGGAAGAACTGGGAGGTGTGGCCTTACTGGAGGAGGTGTGGCCTTACTGGAGGAGGGGTGGCCCTGTTAGAGGTAGTGCCGATTTCTTCTTTAAGTCACAGCTCTTTTTTGCAGGCTCACCCAACCAGAAGTCACAGGTTCTTAATTCAAATTAATACACAGATGGCTTTCATAAAGTCTTTGCTTTCCCCTGAAACTTTCCAAGCCACTATCTCCATTGCTTTTAGCACTCTTATCTCCTAAGCGCCCAAAGAACAGGCCACTAAGCTCTAAGCACTCAATGAGTTTTACAAAGTTTACAAAGTTCTACTGTCCTTCCATTATCCTTCCTAAAACAGCATGGTTCAGACAACATCTTATGTACGGGGTACTGATTTCTGTCTGACTTTGCTTTTTATTGCTGTGATAAAGATCTATGGGAGAAAATGATTTACTTAATTTACATGTCCTAAACCACAGTCCATAGTTGAGGAATTTTTGCATAGAAACTCAAGAAAATGCAGGGGCAGTAACCATGGTAGAAGGCTGCTTATTGGCTTGTTTCTCATGTCTTATTCAACTTGTTTTTTTTTTTTAATACAACCCAGGTCCACCTACCCAGGGTTGGCACCAGACACAGTGAGATGTGTCCTTCCACATCAATTGTTAATGAAGAAAAACACTATACAGATATTCCCTAGCTGGTGTCAATTTGACAATAAACAATTGAACCATCTCCATGAACAAAACAAAACAATAAGTACTGTACTACCAATACAGTGCTTAACCACTGAGCTGTCTCTCTAGTTCCTCCAACAATAAGCTCTAAGCTGGCCTTTGCCTGACACGTTTCTGACCTCTATCAGTCGCTGCACCATCCATAGACTTCACACACACACACACACACATACATACACACATACACACACACATGCATACACACACACACACACACACACACATACACACACACAGACACATGAAACACACACACACACACACACACACACACACACACACACACACACACGGAGCTCCCTAACTACCTTCGTGTGCTGAGTTCCCTGGACTCACACCTGTGCCCATGCTAGCTCTCCTTGTGCAGTTTATGAACCTCTGGCTGTTCCTTCTCCTACCTGCCATCATGAATCACCTTTACTGTTCCAACCAGAAGTAGATTAGAACCTCACATCACAGTCACATCAAAGAAAGACATCACGTGCCCAGGTCACATTTGCAAAATGCAAATAACATGGAAGGCCGAGACAGTATGTCCTCCTCAAGCCCACTAGTCCTCTAGAAACACTCTGAAATGACCATCACCCAGATGAACCCAGCACTCAGAATTTAAAGGAACAGTCAGACAATTTATCAAAGAATTCAAGGGGCTTAAAGAACGCATGCACATGCGCGTGCGCACATGTACACAGCATGATAAACCTCAGGAGAAGATGGCAGTAACACGAGTGCTGTTCAAGAACATACAAATGTATGGCTTAGTGAAGTGACAAAGACAAGTCAGGATTTAAAGATAAAATATGGTAAACAGATAAAAATACTGAAGAAAAGTTAAGCAGGAATGAAGATGGGGTTGAAAAACTCAAGAACCCAATTAGAAAGCTAAAGTGAAAGTCTTCTGTGTAGAAGGAACCAAGGGAAAGATAAAATATCAAGAATTGAAGGTACAGGAATCAAAGAATAGGAAAAGCTTAAACAACAACAACAACAACAACACATGAAGAGAACGCGCAAGAACAATGGGATGTTATGAGAAGACCAGTCTCCACTCTTTAGGCATGACTGAAGGAGGAAAATCCACCTTAAATGGCCCTGACCGGATTCTCCACAAGATCACAGAAGAAAAATTTCTCAGATTAAGAGAAGAGATGCCCATGCAGACACAAGGAACACACAGAAGGGACCATCAAAGAAACGCTCCATGGTATATTATAGTTAAAATATTAAATATACAGAACAAAGAGAGAGTGCTGAGGTAGCAGGCAAAAAACCACTCGTCACAAATAAAGCAAAAGCCATCCATATAATCACTGATTTCTCAGTAGAAACTTTAAAAGCAAGAAGAGCCTTGAACGATGTGATTAAAGTTCTAAAAGGCCAACCAGATTATTGTGTCCAGCAAAATAGTGTCATAGTTGAAGGAGAAAGAAAAACTTTTTCATACTATAAACAAGATAAAAGAGTTTATATTGTTCAAATCAGCCCAGCAGAGAATCCTGAAGCAATATTTCAGAATGAAGAGAGGGATAAATACAGAGTAGAGGAAATAGAAAGAAAAAAACCATTTCTATAATTACTGAAACACAAAATAGGATTAAAAATGAAAACAATTGCCATATCTTTTGATAATAATTTTAAACTTTAATGGCCCCAATACACCAGTGAAAAGATACAGGTGAGTAGAATGGATTAGGACAGGAAACCCTATCTATCTGTTCTATACGAGAAACTCATTTTATCTTCATAGATGGAGCCAGCTCAAAGTGAAAGGACAGGGAAAAAGTGTTCCGAGCAAAGGCAACCAGGAAGTAAGTGGGTGCTGTCATCCTACTGTTTGACAAAATAGACTTCAGCCTAAAACAAGTCAGAAGAGACTAAGAAAGGATACTTTATTTTAGTCAAGGGGCAAATTAGGCAAGAAGGCATTATAATCCTAAACATATATGCACCAAGCTCTGGCACAACCGATTTCATTTTTTAAAATGTAATAGCTCACTTAAGGAACAGAATACCTGAGACCCAACAGTGCTGGGTGATTTCAATACTCCATTTTCTCCAATAGACAGGTCAGATGGACAAAACAAAAACAAAAACAATATAGAGTGGAACGTCAGAATTAACTGACACCGTATATGAAATGGATTTCACAGGTATTTACATAATATTGTACCCAAACCTCAAGAATGTATATTCTGCTTAGCAGACCATGGAAGCTTTTGAAGCTACATATTAGAGAATGATTAATGAGTCAAAGAGGAAATTGTAAAAGAAAATTGCAACTATTAGAATTTAAATGAAAATAACAGCACAGCACAGGAAAAAATCTCTGGGGCACATTAAAAGCAGTATTAAAAGAGACATTTATATTTTAAGTGCCTCCATTAAAACACTAGAAGGAGTGACTTGAGTATGCAACTCAAGAATTTGGAAAAACAAGCAAAGCAAACAGACAGACAGACAGACAGACAAACCCAAATCCAGTAGATGGCAATGAGTAATAAAAATCGGACCAAAAATCAAAGCAGTATAAACAAAGAAAACAGTACAAAGAGTCACTGAATCTAAGAGCTGTTTTGGGACCCTAAGCCCACCTAATCAAAGAAAGAAAGCGATAACTTAAATTAACAGAATAAAAATACACAGTTGGGTGGGGGGCGGGCTGGAGAGATGGCTCAGCGGTTAAGAGCACTGCCTGCTTTTCCAGAGGTCCTGAGTTCAATTCCCGGCAATCACACGGTGGCTCATAACCATCTATAATGAGATCTGGTGCCTTCTTCTAGCATGTGGGTGTACATGTAAAAAAGAGCAGTTATACATAAAATAAATAAATAATCTAAAAAAATATACAGGGAAACAATAGACACCAAAGAACTTCAGAATATTAAGAGGGAATACATAAGAAGTTATAATTCATAAAACTAGAAATTATAAAAGAAATGGGCAACCTTCTAGATTTATTCAAACCACCAAAGCTATACCAAGAAGACATCAATAATTTTAAGAGACCCATAGGAAGAAGGAAACAATAATAAAAAGCGTCTGACCCCCCCCCCCAAAAAAAGCCCAGTTGGATTCACAGAATTCTATTAGGAATTTCAAAAGAGTACAATATTCACAACTTAAATTATTTTTAAAAAATGAAACAGAAAGAGCCCTTCCAAAATCCTTCTACAAAGTCAGTATGACTCTAATACCAAAACCAGGTAAAGACATAAGAAAAAAATAATAAAGACCAATATTTCTGAAGATCATTGATGTGAAATTCCTCAATAATATACTTGCAAAGCTGAATACAGGCACATATGAAAATAAAATCCACTGTGATCAAGTTGGCATTATCCCAGATATGCAGGGGTAGTTCAACATACATAAGTTAAGAAATGTAATAAACCATATACATGGACGGCAAGAAAAAACTGCATGATCATCTCAATAGATAAAAAAAGGCCTTTGGAAAAAAAAAGGCCTTTGACAAAATCCAACTTGCCTTCATGATAAAAGTACTAGAGACAGGAGGACTGGAGGGAGCATACCTCAACATCATAAAAACTATATAAAACAAACCCATAGCCAACATCATCCTAAATGAAGAATAACTTGAAACAGTCCATTAAAATCAGGAAGGAGAGAGCTGCTCACTATCCACACTGCTTTTCAATATACTGCTCAGAACACTAGCTAGGGCAGTACGTCAACAAACTACAGAGTTACAAATAAGAAAGGAAGAAGCCTAAATAACCATATTTGCAAATGATTGGCTCTCACACACAGAAACCCAAAAACGTCTCCGGAAAAACCTCTAGAAATAATCAATAATTTTAGCAAAGTGGCAGAATATAAAATCACCTTACAAAGATCAATAGCAATTCTACACACCAATGACAAACATGCTGAGAACAAACTAATGGATACACTCCCATCCACAAAAGCTTAAAACTGTCTAGCCGTGAACCTAACCAGGGATCTGCTTGGCTGGGCAGCCCAGACCCCTGGGTGTGTGTCTTCTCCTTGATGCTAAAGAACCTCTGAGACAGTGTCCCAGAATTGCTAGATTCCAGGGTCAGGTGAATTTTGGGGCTCTGTTTCCTATACTGGCATCCTGCATAATGTCTGGAGCCCTGAGATCATAGGCCATTGCCCTTGAGCCTAGAGGGATAAATTCCATCAATTCACATAAGACACAGACAAAGGAACATACAACTGATGACCACCCCACCTCCCGCCACCGCCAGCCTTTCTTCTAGGGAAACTGGGCCTATACATTTCCTGTTTGGTATTGGAGATATACCTGTATTAGTGAGCTTTCCATTGCTGTGGGGGAAAAACATGCCTGAGGAAAATCACCTTAAAGGAGAAATGATTTATTTTGATTTATGATATTCAAACCTTCAACCCATGATCTTGACAGGGACCAGGGACCTTGTGGGACAGCAAAGCTGCTCACCTCGTGATGGATGGTAGGAGCAGAGCAAGTGGAAAGGAAGGGCCAAGGGTAAGACACAGCCCCTAAGATAAATCTCCCTCACCTGGGTCCATTTTCCTACGCTCCCATCAGCAATAGTTTTCCAATGGGTTGGCCCATTGGAGCAAAAGCCCTTGTGCTCCCGTTACCTCTAAACACCGCAGCTCTGAGGAACTGAATCGAAGCCCTCAACAGTGTGAGCCTTGGGGAGCCATTTCAAAGCTAAATCACAACAGCAGTGTGTTTGTATCAGTTTTTAGAAGTTACTTTTCCTTTGTACGGTCTACCTCCCGCCCAGACGCAAGGCCGGTAGAGCTCTTCTAGAAGCACTCCGATGCTAAGTGTGCGAGATGGTGTGGGCTGCTAGCCTCTCTCAGCCACTGAATAAAAATAACACAGCAGTAGGAGTTTAGGAGGACAAAAAAGGCACAGGAAATAAGCTGATACAGCGTGTAGAGATTCATACATGGAAAGGTATGGAATCAGAGATGGCTCAGCAATTCAGAGCACTGGCTGCTCCTTCAGAAGATCCAGGTTCTAGTCCCAGCACCTGTGTGGCGGCTCACAAGCACCTGTAACTCCATTGCCAGGGATCCAATGCCCTCTCCTGGCCTCTGTGAGCACCAGACACACAAGTATTGCACAGACAGACACGAGAGCAAAACATCCGTACAAATAAAATAAAATTAAAACTTTAAAGTATTTTTTTTTTATCTCTAGAAACGTTTTAAATCAGAATTACCCGTTCTATGAAGCTTTTGTTCAAAACTAATTTAGTAAAGTGGGGAAAGGGGGAAGAGGATGGGAGCGTGTGGGACCCAGAGGAGATGAGGTAGGGGCCTGCAATCGGGATTTAAAGTGAATAAATAAATAAGTTCAATAAAAAAGAATATTTACAGTGTCATGTAAAGAAACACCCAAATGAGGCAAAGAAGCCAGGGGAACCCTTTTTCTTTTCTTTTCTTTTCTTTTCTTTTCTTTCTTTCTTTCTTTCTTTCTTTCTTTTTTTTTCCAAAAAGAGATAGCAAGGACATCTGGCCTAACTGCTGAGCCATCTTTCCAGCTCCTGAAATAATTCTTTTGACTTAACATTGATAAGAACTAAGGAAAAGGTAAAGCGAAAAGGGAGAATGACAAGCTAATATTATACCAATAAACATAACTGAAAACTGCCAAACAAACGCTGTATAGCCAAAAGCGCTTCCCGACCAAGTTGATCTAATGTGGGGAAATGCTGATAGCAGTTGAGTGAGATAGCTGCAGAGCACATAGTCAAGGCATATGAAATGGCTGCGTGGGGCCTTTCTTCTCAGTGTACAGCACTATGCCATCTTGCACGTGCCCTAGTAGCCATGGCAACTAGAACAAACTGTATCCATCGGAGAGGTCTTTGGTCCTTGGTAATTGTAAAGGAGCTGTTGGTAATCCTGAAGGAAGGTGAGGACCCTTCCCTGGGATTCCAGCTGTTATTCCCATCTCCAGCTGCAAGTGATATTGGGAGATGGGGGAGTGTATACGAAGCGAAAGGTTAATTGGGAGCAAGGATCCATGATGCAGCCTTTGTGAGGTGGCCATGCACGATGGGCGGGGCTTGTGGGTGATGTGATGAGGCAGGGCTTGTGGGTGATGCAATTCTTTTGGGTTCGTAGTCTCTTTTGAAATTAGATGCTCAACTGTGCTCTGTGGGAGAGCCCAAAAACTCATTGGTCTCATCAAGGTGGACTTTGGTGAAGTTGCACTCTGGTGTGCTGTGGGTGCTTGTCGGGGTGATTGGACACTTGCTGTGTGTATCCAGAAAGAGCTACCACAACAAGGTCTCTGAGTTCAATCCCCCAGTATCAGCAGCGAAAGACAAAATAACTAACTAACCCACTGTTGCTGACTACTTAACAAAATCAAGGGGATAACCAACACACTCAACTCAATAATTGGAAAAGAAACACTCAAGATACTGAAGGACTGATGAAATAAAGGCTATTTAGGTGAATCGGGTGATATCTCAGCCAGCAAAGTGCTGGCTACACAAACTTTAGGATCCGAGTTCAGATCCCCAGCACCCACCCACATAAAGTGCTGAGCACAGCAATATGCACCTGAAGTCCTAGCATGTGGAGGCAGAGACAGGCGATTCCTTAAGCTCATTGGCCATCCACCCTAGCTAAATAGGTGGGCTTTACAGATTCAGTGAAAAACCTTGTCTCGAAAAGTAAGGTAGAAAGCAACTGAGGAAGACACTCAAATATTGACCTTTCGCTGCTATATTCAAACATATACATATATGCACCTGAGCAAACACATATAGGAGCACATAAGATATTTAATGGTCATATATAAAAACTAATATGTAGTTTTTAACTTTAAAATGATAAACATGACAAGAACAATGATTCTAAGTATTTTTACTATATAGATTTCTAAAAAGTACAATACAAAAGAAAAGAAATAAAAGGTGTGAGGGTGAGAACAAAAGACACCATCATGTGAAGGATTTGTGAATGCTTGCATAGGAAAACACAAATGGAGTGTTCCAGTGTATTCAACTGAAAAAGTGGATTTCAGGATAAGTAAAAAGCAAGGGAACTCTTATTTATCCCTGAAGAAACTTGCATGCTAACCCAGAGAGTGACAGTGTTTCTCCATCTCCTGAAATAACTGTGAGAGTAAAGCAGGTACTTGAATCACTATTTTCAGATGTTGGGCTGCAGGTATATATAATCCCTTTAGAAAGGAAAGGGAGGGGGGGGGCTGGAGAGATGGCTCAGAGGTTAAGAGCACTGGCTGCTCTTCCAAAGGTCCTGAGTTCAATTCTCAGCAACCACATGGTGGCTCACAACTATAATGAGATATGGTGCCCTCCTCTGGTGTGAAGATATACATGCAGGCAGAACACTATATATATGTAATAAATAAATAAATCTTTAAAAAAAAAAAGGAAAAAGGAAAGGGGGCTAGTAGGTAAAGCCTAGATTCCTTAAACTACTGCCTATACCTAGGGAAAAATTCAGATTTCCACTCAAGATGGGCATGCTTGTGTCATAAAGTGTTTTCCTGGAGAGATGAGACACAAGTGTCTATTTACTTAAGAGAGAGAATGGACAACACAGCGACATAACAATTATTCCAAAGTCCACTTTGTTGAATCAGTAAGTTGGGGCTACCTGCAGGAGTATGAATGAGGCGTTACTAACAGGATCAGGGATCACGCAAAGGCCGTACGTCAGTAACTGGAAAGCCCAGCTCAGCGCGAGTGGTGACTCCTGAAAGCAGGAGCTCTGCCTGACTTACAGGCAGCTCAGGAGGTTAGAGATCTCGTCTAGAAGTTGTTTACTGCGTGTATAACCTTGGGAGAAGAGACTTGTGTTTCCCTACTGTTGAGCTTTTTAAGACCCGTAAAGCCTGTTTACTTCCCGGATCTCAGGAGACTCCCTCAACCCCTTTCTGGAAACCGTATTTCAATTTAGAACGTCCTGAACCTCAACGAGCCTCCTTGAAGGATGGAATATTTCAATGCATAAGAAGTTGCTACACAACACTGCACTCCTTGCTGCAGCTCCCGCATTCCTTCTGAGCAACTCCTCTGCAGTGTCCCCTCGACCTGTGGGGGTGACATAGCTGTCCATCTATAGCTAACACTGGGATACAGTAATAGTCCCTTCTTCTCAAGTGGTTAGGAGTCTCTTGTACCCACCATACATTGCAAAAAATAAATGTCTTTCTGTGACTGGTTAAGGTGCCTAATAGCAACAGTGATCCATGGGTATCAGAATAATTGTTTAGAAGCCTGTTGGACAGGCACATCACACCAATTTAACAGAACAACATTAGCAGCTTTCCTACTGGGGGCCTATGATCTCCCTAGCCATATATATTTTTTAATCTGGCTTATAGTATCAGACATAAAGTACCTCCTGTGTAACAGGTCTTAAACACAGTTCTAAAGCTGTTGGCTGTGCCCATGATAGCCGTGCCACTATTGCCCCACAGTTCTTGTTCAGTTTTGATTCATAAAAAAGTGAGCTAACCAATTCTAATGCTCACTTGGGTAGTCAAAGGGCCTAGCACAGAAACAATTAAAACTACTTTTAGAGATGAAGAACACATTTAGATTTAAGATGTACTAAAACCTGTTCTAGTCAAGGCAACATATGCTGTCATCAAGTTAGACAATTAGATCAATAAAACAGTTTAGTCTAGACACGGACCCATTTGTACAATTACAGTTGCTTTTTTTTTTTATAAAGTGTAAATTCAATGAGTACAGAAAAGATAGTATTTCCAATAAATACTGCCACAAAAATTTCAATATCTGTTTGTAGAACATAGTTTTGATTTATCCTGTGCAGCAGAAATGCCAAACCTAAACTATAAATCTTTTTCAAAGATGGGGGAGGGAGGAGTCTTTGAAACTTTATATTAGGCGATAATTGATTACATGTAGTAACCAACCTGACAGTAATAAAGACGGTCTAAAGAGATGCTTGCACTCCCTTTGACTATCGAATTAAAAAAAAATCATTGAAGCTATTTCCCAAGAATTCCATGTTGGCAGAAGGAATGGCTGAAGCCTGGGCCAGCAGAGGAGGAACTTGTTTCCCAGAAAGAGCTTTATAACTTTCCAGAAGACTTGGCAAAAGATCTTGAAGCAGAGACAATGGTCAGTGTTGGGCAGGACCACACCTAGACCAGGACTGCTTAGCTCTGCATACCTTGAGTCCTCTATCCAAACCTAAACCTCATGCCAGGGCTCTGAAGATAGACTTCCGGGCCTGGCTTTTTTTTTTTTTTTTTTTTTTTTTTTTTTTATGGACCAGACTTTATTGGTTCAACAAGAAGAGGCAAAAGGAAACGTTAACCATCATTTGGGGAGCGTCATCCGCAGACATGAAAGCAGCCTTTCGAAAGCGAGCCTGGCTTATTAGGGCTGCCATGGCCCAAGCTCTGATCTTCATGGCTTTTGTGACAATGTGACACTAAAGGAATTGCTTAAAAAAAAACTGATAATGAAATCGCATTCAACTGAAAAGTGTATTCTCTTGAGGAGACTCAGCATGACGCGAAGAAAGAGGCTGGGAGGAAATATTTGCTCACACCCGATAAGAACCCTGCATGTAGATTTACAAAGAACACCCAAACTCAACAACAAGAAAAGAAACAGTCCAAATAAAATGCCAAAAAAGGCCAGAACATTCATTCTCCCAGTAATGAGTGGGCAGGTGCGAAGTGCTGCCATGGTGAATGCCGGCTTCTACCCAAAGGCTCTGGAGTCTTCTTGAAGGGCTCGCTTCCAGGGGAGTCTTCAGTGGTTCATTGATGACGACGTTCATCAAGCTAAGCCTGGTCTCCCAGTCTCTGGTGCCATAGACGGGCAGTTGTGTCTATGGTCCTCAAGCAGCTGTGTGGCTTGCTGGAGTCAAGCTGGCTGGCTGCTGGCTACGGACTTGGGCTACGGAGATTTGGGCAGTCCCTTTTGCAGCCCTCATTGCCACTACTGCAATGGCCTCTGGGTAAAGTGATTTGGAGGGAATTTAAAGGCTTGACACTGTTTTTCCCCCTTTGAAAACCAATTTTTGGATGTCCAGTCTATTCAAAAGCACCAACAGATAAAGGGGGGCGGGGAGGGGCACGGCGGCAATTTAGAAGCTTGACGAGGATGCCCAGGGAAAGAGAAAGGAGCAGCAGAGAGCTGCAAAGACTGTAACATTTCTATCTCACATTGGTCTTTCGCCCAGAGACAACCCAGAGTAGTTACCTGAACAACAAACCATGGAGATAAGGGAGAATGTGGTTCTCAACGCTACTATTTCTGTGACTTTACTTTTGCTGTGATAAAATACTATGACCGAGAAAACATCTAGAAAGAGGAGCTCACCTGTACCTGGGTTTACAGTTCTGGAGGAATTAGAGTCCATTGCAGCAGGGCAGGGGGCATGACGACACAGCAGGCAGGGCTGCAGGGTAAGGAGGCTGAGAGCTGAGCCGAGAGAGTGAAGTAGGGGGCTGACCTCTTAAAGCCACCCCTAGCGACACACTTCCGCCAGCAAGTCTATACCTCTTAAACTACCCTGAATAGCACCACAAGTGGTTCCACGTTGTTCAAATGCTGCACTTACGAGGGTCCTTTTTGTACTCAAACCACTCCAGTTACCATGTCATAAGATTAAAATATCCAGTTCGCAATAACAAATCACAAGGTAAACAAACGGGGGGAAAAATGAATCAATAACATATGTCACCGAGAGACAAGTGAGGGGAGTGAGGGTGGGTGGGGGCACGGGCAAACCCGAGCAATGCACAAGCACATATTTGCATGAAAGGATTATTATGAAGCATACAATCTTGTACGTTCTATCAGGAAGTCAGCCGAGACAGGAAGACTGCTCTGAATTCCAAGCCTGCTTAGCCTGCATAATGAGTTCCAGGCCAGCCTGGGTACAGACTGAGACCCCATGGCTAATGCTCTTGCCACCCATGCATACAGAGCAGAATTTGGATCACCAGAATCCCCATACCTGGCAGCTGGGTAAAGCAGCCTGCTTAAGTCCAGCCTCGGAAGACAGAAATGGGACACCCAGAGCAAGCTGACTAGGGAGACTAGCTGTGGCGGATGTTCTTGGTTGTCAACTTGACCATATCTGGAATAAACTAAGCCCCAAACACTGGGTGCTCCTGGGGGGCTTTTAATCTAGTTCTTTCGAGGTGGGAAGATCCACCTTTAATCTGGGTCACACCTGCTGGCAGCCTCTGTATAAAGGACTCAGAAGAAGGGAGCTTTGTTCTTTGTCCTCTTTGCTGCTTGCCCTGACCTTGCAGGCAAGCCCATCACTTCATGGCACTAGCACCTACTTCTTTAAGATTCTGGTGTATACTGAAGACCAGTTGAGACATCAAGCCTTGCAGACTAAGCAACTCCTGGATTCTTGGACCTTCTATTGGTAGATAACCATTGTTGGACCAGCTGGACCACAGTCTGTAAGCCATTCTAATAAATCTCATATAGGGAATGAATATATATATTACACACACTATATATAATATAAATATATGAATTTTGTTCCCCTAGAGAGCCCTGACTAATACACTTGGTATATGGGTGATATCTGGATTTGAATGAGAGACCGTATATGCTGACAAATTTTATGCTACCTTGACGCAGGTTAGCATTATCTGGGCAGAGGGAACTGTGATTCAGGAAATGCCCCTTCCATATTGGATGGTAGACAAGCTTGTGGTGAATTTTATTAATTAATAATTGATGTGGAGAGGCCAGTGGATTGCGGTTAGTGCCTCACCTGGGCAGGACGTCCTGGGATATTAAAAACAACAACAGCCAGGCATGGTGGCGCACACCTTTGATCCCAGCACTTGAGAGGGAGAGGCAGGCGGATCACTGTGAGTTTGAGGCCAGCCTGGTCTACAAACAAGCCCATGAGAGGCAAGATAACATAGAGAAACCCTGTCTCGAAAAACTAAAAGAACAAAAACAAAGAGCGAAACAAAAACCCCAAGAACAGGCTGAGGAAACATTGAAGAAGAAGCCAGTAAGCAGCATTCCTCCTTGGCCTCTGCATTTAGTTCACGCCTTCAAGTTCCTGCCTTAAGTCCCCAGCCTGACTTTCACTGATGATCGCGCTACAAGCTACAAACTGAAATGATTCCTTTCCTCTACAGGCTGCACTTGGTCATGGTGTTTCGTTCCAGGAATAAAACCCTAAGACACCAGCGCCTCAAAAAATAAGGTGGAAGAGTGATGAGGATCATGCCCTACATTAACCCCAGGCCTCCACATTTGTGCACTAGACCTGCCTGACCCAAGAGCTTCGCCCTTAGATCCTCCTTATATTCGGGGGAAAGTGTGCAGGTGCATTTTCTACAACCAGATGCCCATTTCTCAAAGTTATACACATTTTGCTTTCCTCAGCTGGCTTCCCCTGCCTCCTCTCAGGTGTCCCCAGGCCATGGTGAACACTCTCTGACAAGGACTGTTCCCCTTGTGAGCTTTGACCTGTCTCAAGGGGGAAGTCCAAGAAAGAGTGACAAGCTTTGGGAGAGGGGAGGATGGTGAAATTTGGCCTCCCACGGGCTAGGCAAATGCTTAAAACTGAACCATACTGCAGCCTAGCGGCATGGTGATGGAACTGCAGGGCACTGTGCACCTCACCCATGTTGTTAAGGTGTTGCGGGATCACCTCTATCCAGATACTCATCTGTGGAGACCCTTGGACCTTTGCTATCATGGTTGGTGAGCAGAGGACAGCGATGGAGAAATGCATCCCGTGGGCCAGAGATGCTATGGAGGCAGATGAGCTTTGGAGCATCCTTGCTCTTTGGGGAGGCCTGGGTATCATTTAGCTTTGATGCTAGCTTCTCAAGCTGTGCTTCCCAGCTATAGGTGATGGTGGTTGATAAGCCCATCATGACCTCAAGTCACTCATAGCATAGAAGTTGTTGCCTAGGGACACATTTACAATACGCTGGTACCACTTCAGAAATTGCACTTACGGAACGTGAGGTAGTAGGCACCTGAATTTCTAAAGGTCCTGGCAATTCCACTGGGCACTGAGGTTGAGAGACCTGTCCTCTCTGGAAGGGCTCTGTCAGGTCCCACATCATCAGTTCTCCCATCCCCCGACCCCAACCCCCACGACCCTTTGCTCCTTGTGGGAGCCTGAACTGGATTCACCTAGTCTCACGTGGGCACAGAGTGTCTGTTCTTATTTATTCCTTGGAGAAAAACAAAAACCCAGCTCATCTTTCAGGTCTACTTACTCCAAGAAGCCTTCTTCTGGCCGCCTGAGCCTGTTTGGTTTTCTTGCCGTCGGTGTGGTTGGCCAAGTCACTCCCAGTGCCTGCCTTCGGCCTCTTCACTAAAGGGCAGAGAGCAGGGAGCACCGTGCCTGGGCGCTCAGGGATTAACTAGGATTTGTGCTGGGATTCACACCCAGATGTACTGAAACTTCCCTAACATGACTAGAATATAATGTGCGTGTGCTGTGGTGTTTCTTAAAAAAATATTTTGTATATAATTGCATTAGCGTATATTACTTATAGGCAACGATGGGTTTCGTCACAACACTTTCACACACGTGTATATTGTATTTTGATCATGTTCCCTCCCAACCCTCCTCCCTTGGCCCCTCCCACTCTCACTGATGTCTTTTCTCTTGCCAATTAGTCCTTTTCTCCTCTCTTCTCTGCTTCTTTTCGTGAACCGTGAGTCTAATTAGGGGAATTAAAATCACGGGCAGTTTCTCTTTAAGAAATTAATATGAATGTTCTCTCTGATGAAAGCTCATAATCTGCTAACATATTAGTCCTTCCTAATTAAAACCTAGCTGATGTTTTATACAATAAATAAAAAATATATTTTGCTAGGGATATTCATAAATTCAAGCTCTATCTCATGAAATCTAGACCACGGCTCCTGGGACATCGGAATTCTTCTGTTTCTAGCACATATGCTTCACTTTTTAAAATGTTTTCGCCATGAATTAACTTTGTTCCCAATAGTTTTTCTGAGTGATTTACTCTGTCGTTTGTTTTGTTTTGCTTTGAGGCAAGGCCTTCATGCATCACTATGTATCCAAGGATGACCTTGAACTGTTTCGACCTTCCTGCCTGCAACTCCTCATGCTGATTAGAAGTGTGTCCTCCCACACCACGCTTACCAGCTGCTGGGGATCAAATTAAGAGCTTTTGCCTGCTAGGCAAGCACCCTACCAGCTGTGCACCCGTCCATGGCTCATTTAACAATTTCTTGATCAATAAGGAACACAGTGTGTATTTTGGGTTCTATAATAAATATTATGAGGCAACTGTTGTTTTGGGGTACCCACCAGAGAAGACTATTCAGACATGGGTTTAAGCCAAAAGAAAGTCTTTATTAGCCAACTGGCAGCTACGCTGGGTGTTTGGGGCCCCAGCGTAGCTCCGAGCCTTTCTCAGTGCGAGCTTTTAAGCATGAAACCACATCCTGAGTTGACACACCCCAGTTAGCAAGAATGCGAGGCAGAATTACAGAAGCCAAATGCAGGGTTAGTGCATTTAGAGACTTTCCCAGAACTGTAGACTTTGATGGATTAGGTCTTTGTTCTCCTTTTGGCAGGTGGTGCTGTCTACGTGCTGAGTTTTAAGGCTTGAACGGTACTTCTGTCATGGAGTCAGTTGTGCTAAGGTCTGGGTGCTTACTAAGGTCTGGTGGGGGGGGGTGGACTGCTAGACTGTCACTTCCATTTTATTGGTATGAATGATGAGGATCAGAAAAGCTAGTTACGGGATGGAAGTAAAAAAAAAATGAATAAAGAAGAAGAATCAGTAGAAATCACACAGGTTTGCAGAGCAGATCTGAGGTTTTAGACCCAGGTATGTTTGGTGCCAAAGCTTTCATATCATCCTGTTGGCACCTATACTTTAACTACTATCGATGACAATTACTACTCATTGCTAGTTTTAAAAGGAACCAAAGCAAAAGGTTATTTGGAGAACTGGTTGATCTCCCACAGAAAACTGACCTGACAAAAATACAGCAGAATGTGAAGATTAATCTTGGCTGTTAACAGATCGAATCTGAAATCAACTAAGAGAGAGGCCTATAGACAAGTCTATGAAGGATTTTCTGGAAGCATTAACTGACAGGTGAAGCCTGTTCTACAGAGTGGGTAGAGGTTTGAGGAGAAAGCAAGGTTGGTTTTGCCTGCCTGCTTTTGTTCTGAGCTTCTAATGAATCTACTCTGATGCTGCTTCTGCTCCATCTTTCACTGGCATCAGAGACAGTTTTCTCAGCCTTCCAATGTGGGTTAAATATCAGAAATCCAGTGTCCAGACATCCCTCAGGCTCCTAGCACCTCATTGACACCACTAACGCACTCGGCTTGGTACACTAAACTCAGTTCTCTTTCTTTGCGCACAGACAACCGTTATTGGGCTGCCCAGTCTGAGCTATGTAAATGAATCGAATAATTTCCCTTTTCTAATACATGTATGTGAGGGCGTGGGACAGGCCTGTCACATCCCTCCCATACATATGTATGTCCCTGTGTGTTCTTGTTAGACATTGTGTTCTGAAACACAACCGAGAATCCCCTACCAGCAGAACATTAAGAAGCAGACAGAGGGCCAGGCCCTGTCCTGGCTCTTGAACTCTGAGTTTCAACTGTTTTCCTGATGCTGTTCTTAATAACTGTTGTTAATTTCTCTGTCAGAGTTAGCATGTTTCCTTTCATATTTATGACAGTGTACCAGTACTTTCATTTCTAGAGGAAGGAGTCCTGCTTGCTGGTAGTAAACCTATTTCCTTGCCTGGAGAATGAATTACTGAGTGGTTTCCTTTTAATGAGCAAGAAATGGCCACCTGGCTGTGGAGAAGTGACCTAAGAACAACCGTTGCTCTCAAAAGTCAATGCTGGGAAGCCAAAGTCTGTCCCAGCTCCCCAAGGCAGGTACCTGTTGCCTACATGGGTTCCTAGTAGGATCACCGGTGGCCCCAGCATCTGTTGAGTTGTGTCTTGTGTCTGCCTGTAGCCTTGCCTCATCATCAGGCACTGTGAAGGAAAGGATCCAGGTTATGAGATGGCTCCTCTCCATCAGAGATCTCAAGGTGCTGTCGTTTTCCTCCTTATAGGCAGTGTGGATTCCAGCCTCTGCTCCTTCTAACTTACCCGATCTTAGGCTCCTTCAAGCTCTTCTTTCTGAATGGTCTCTTTGAAACTGATTTTATTTATATATATATATATATATATATATATATATATATATATATATATGATTATACATTCTATAATAGCTATGATTACATACAATACATTACATACATAATTACATATAATATGTGTGATCATATAATATGCATGATTATATAATATATGACATATCATACATATGGTATATAATATATATGATATATAATACATATGATTATATATAATATATATTACATGAAGCCTATTATCTCCCGTTTGTTTTTACTAGATCCTTACTTCTGGTGCCTATAGAATTGGATTAGTGCCTCTATCCTGGCCGTGTTTGGGAAATGTATACATAGAGGAGCCAGGAGCTAGTAAGGGGGCAGATCCATGCATCTGAGGTGCTTGTGGACACGGTGGATAGGAAAGAAAAGAGTCAGGGCTATAGCTGGAGGAAAATGGCTATCCTGGCCAACCCAGAGCTGGTGTTATAACCACTGAGCTGTCCGGCTTTAAGATTGGTGACCATGCTCTGAGGAGGTGAGAAAGCATAACTCAACTTTCCAGTTCAGTAGTGATTCATATACCACAGTCCACTCTCCAGTTGCGTCTAGAATTGCGTCTGGAAGTAATAAGTGTAGTCCGTGGAAGGGGAGAAATGTCGCAGCCAGAGATGAAGGGGCTCCATGGGACTGCCAGTTCAGAACGCTAACCTTGGAATGTACTTCTCTTTTGGAGGGTGATGGGGGGGTGCCACACATTTTTGGAGCAATGATAACCATACTTTATAGTGTATATTGTCAAAATTCCCACTAATGAGCCATGAGGAAGGGGAAAAGAAGGGAACGGGAAGTACTTAATATTGTAAAGGGGAGTGTCAGCCGGGCATGGTGGCACAGGCCTTTACTTCCAACACTCAGGGAGGCAGAGGCAGAAAAATCAATGTGAGTTCAAAGCCAGCTTGGTCTACAAACTGAGTCCAGGACAGCCAGGGACACACAGAGAAACTCTAGCTGGAAATACAAAACA
>NC_140495.1:58972626-59002626 GCF_964271855.1 Acomys minous
TATATCTTAATAAGCCAAGATTTTGAATGCTACTGTTCGGCAGGACTATGCTTGTTTTAATCTTCACTGTGAAGAGGACACAGCATGGAGAGTCTTAGGAGACACGTTAGAGTGGGCAGAAACGGAAGCAGGGCAGTGTGGGCCAAAGGAGCCTCCTAAGTGTGCAGGGAAGGGATTCTACCCCAGTTAGAGGAAAGATGGGTCTCAACACACCAGGCAGAAGCAACAGGCACTAAGGCCCGGCAGAGGCTGCCATAAAAGCTCCTCACCAGCAGCCGCTTGTCTAGCACTTGGCAATTTATTCTTTGCAACCCTGTTGGGAATTTGTGTCTTATCAGCACTTAGCCCTAGGCCTCCTAAAACCTCTCAGCGTTCGCTCTCTTTCTTAGGTTCTCTTTAGATGCCAATAAGTGTATCATGCAAAAAAACTGTGTTAAAATGAAAGCAAATCAAAGCATAAAAATTAAAATAGAAAACAAAACCCAACCCTCCCCAAATCCCAAGGGTTAATTTGTGTGCAGGTAGACAGTGACTCCCCAAATCTACCAAAGGGGTGTGAAGTTTGTGGAAAGGGGAGTAGCTCAACAGTCACCATACACCTCTCTGTCACAGAGTTGGGGGGCTAGCCTTTATATTTTGTATCCTTTTACAGTAGCTGCTTTGTCAATAGATGTCTTTCTATTATGAGATAAATAATAGTTACCTGAGATGAATAATAGTAACCTATGCTGTAAATTTATTTTAATTTTGTAACTGTAATTTTATTCACTAGCTGTTCTTGAGGACACATGTTTTCTACTTCATGGGCTGTTTCAGTCACCTTTTCCATAACACAGAATTAGGGGGCCAGCCTGATGCAGAGAAGGGTTTTAGGGGGCCATTTTGAGATTGGTCAACATACTTGGTTATGAAGTGGGAAGTCCAAAGTCCACCTCTAGGTCCGGCTCCCCAGTGAGTGTAGACAGCACAGGGCATTCACCATCGCAACCCTCGCAGAGGCTGCTCTGCTCCTGTCACTGATTTTTAGCTTAGCAGCTCCCATTTGAGCCGAACGCAGATGAAAGTCTATGGAGGGATGTCTGAGGTAGTTAAAAACCTTCAACAACCACACGGACCAGAGCTTTCTGGCTTACTTTTGTTTCTGGGAAGGAGGAAGGGGGTCCCTCAAGGAGGGAAAGATTCCAAATCTCAAGTGGACTTCTGGGGTCAAAGAGATTTAGCTATGTGTCGGCAGCCTGCCCTGCTCCATAGAGAGGCAGAGTGGAAGAAACGGTTGACTGCGAGGGAGCTCATCAGATTAACGTTAACTGAGAGACAGTTTGGGGAATTAAGCTTAGAAGTCTGAGCTGGAGAAACCTAGTGTGCACAAATAGAGGGACAAAGAAAGAACAGGAGTGGAGATCTGAGTAGGGCACTTCCGGCCATTTGCCGTCTTGTCCGAGGTAATTTACCTATGTCGGTGAGGATTTGGGAATGGAAAGCAATGCACATTTACTTTTTCGTAGCTGATATTGGGGCCAGATCTGAACGGAGAATTGTGTAAGAGTTGCAGGTCTGTGGCTGGCAAGACCTAACATTTCTGAGGTTTGATTTTTTGGACATGCCAAAGATATGCCTAATTTGGAGCTCATCTCAGAAGGCCAGGGAGATGAAGGCTAAAGTGGTTCCCCAACCTGTCACCCGGAATCAGAGACCAGCCAGAGGGATGGCCTGGTTTACAGAAGGTGGCGGTCGGTCCCTACTTGTGGAAGCCAGAGAGCAAAATCCAAGGAACTGTCAGAGTTCTGGATGGGGTCTAGGTGTGGGGTGCCTCCAGACATTGGCCAGGCCCTTACCTTCCCACTGGATTTGTGGTGATGGGTGTGGTCTGGGAGACAAATGGCAAGGGGACTCTCTGTTCTGTAGGTTGGAGGTGAGAGGACCAAATGGTTGATCAGACTAGATGAGGGTGACTTAGAAATAACGGAAGGGGACACCTACCACAACAATAGCAGATAGTCCCTTACCAGAACAAAGAGGCCACAGTCAGTGCATGGCAGCAGGGACTGAGATGAGGTACAGGGGCCTGGGGTTTTACAGAGCAGAACAGGCAACTTTTGGGGTAGAAACTTTTCTCTGTAGATTTGTTCTTCATAGTCTCAGGGCTGAGGCATGCCAGCAGATGTTTTTATTGTATGTTGCCCTTCTTGTCAGGTGTCTTCGGCTCCTAACTGCCTGCAGATGTTTTAGTCACTGTGTTGACTTTCTTGCCAGGCAGACATTGCTATTGGACCCTGAGTCACAGGTTCCCTCAGCTTCTTTGAACTCTTTGTTTTAGGTCATTAGCCCTTTAGTACAGTCCTTTAATGTATCTACATATCCCAAGGATTTTCCCTTTTCTCATTGTCTCAGGTGAGGGTCCTTTGGAACACACATGTCACCCCTTGGGGCCTTAGGACTCAACTGTAAAAGAGATTATGTTTGTAGTGTACCCCAGGTCTTTCATGTATTTAGGATGTACCAAAACTCCCACAATATTTAATGGTCTACATACCAATATCTTTTGTCTACTTTTCAGTCTCTTCTTCTGTCCTTCCAAACCCTGTTTTATTTTTGTTTGTTTCTTTTGGTTTGGTTTGGTTTTTCGAGACAGGGTTTCTCTGTGTGTCCTTGGCTGTCCTGGACTCCCTTTGTAGACCAGGCTGGCCTTGAACTCACAGAGATCCGCCTGCCTCTGTCTCCCAAGTGCTGGGATTAAAGGCGTGCACCATCACGCTTGGCCTTCCAAACCCTGTTAAGACTTCCCTGCCAGTCCTGCTACAAGCTCTTCTCACTTCGGGTCCTGTATAGACACCTTTGCTTCTGGCCCTTTGCATCTGTGTGTCTAGTGGGATGCTTCCTCCTGAGCCGTTTATCCAAACGTTACTCCCTCCTTTGTGTGCATAGAGACACTGCAGCATCTCTGGGACAGCAGACAGCGTTCCTCATTGACTTCTTCAGATGCCTTTTTTTCAACCCTAGACAGTTACTTCGCACGCAGCATCCCAAGCCTGGACCTCTCAGGACACCACCAATCTGAAGCTGCCCCCAGTTCATCTAGGACCTGCACGGCCATGCTCAGGATGACTCAGATGTGTTAGGGTCCTCAGTGCATTTAGCAAGTTAATTGTTCATTAAAGGGGCTGGGACATTCACAGACCTAGCCTGACATTCTGACAGCATACGAAATGACTCTCAGAGTTTGATTTATGGGCAGAGGCTCAGCTCCTGGCTGCCTCATGTCAGCATGGGCTAGAGTGATAAGCACACATTTATCTCCTGGCCTTGATGAATGACACAGCAGGGTTGTGCTGTAAAGGCAGCAAGGCCCACCCCACACCTGGCACGGGAAAAAGACTGCCACAGAGTACATCAGGGAAGCCTGATCAGACTCCTTGTGGGAGGACAATGCGTAGATTTAAAAGCTAGAATTTTAATTATCACACAAATTAGGAGGAAATTAATCAGTTCTCATTTTACGACTGGACTTGGAGTGGATCAGCGATGCCTAACTTTATGGCAAATCTTTGATTAATTGAGATACAGCACAAAGGTATAAAATCCAAACTCCAGCTGCACGCTAATCTCCTCATCTCTTCCCCACGTGCCCAGAGGTTAGAATACCAGTGAGAAGAGAACATGGTAGTCTAGGAAGATGCCTACGCATGCAAGCGCATGCTCACACCTCCACTTCCTGTGAGAGGCTTGTGTGCTCACACTTCCACTTCCTGTGAGAGGCTTGTGTGCTCACACTTCCACTTCCTGTGAGAGGCTTGCCTGCTCACACTTCACTGCCTGTGAGAGGCTTCTTTGCCTTACTATGCTTTCTTTTTTCCTTTTCTTCATGTTTTTGTGTTTTTATTGGGGTTTATCATGGGTAGGAGCTATCACCTTAGGGTATGCCCCTCCCACGAAGCAAGCCCATTTTCATCCTCCTGGGATGCTTTCTGGGACTTGTTCTTTTTTCTTTATGCTGCTCTTTGTGGAGCTAACAGCAGCTTCAGGCTTTTCCTTAGAAGAAAATTTCCTTCTCTTCTTCAGACAGCTGCCTCCTCTGGCTCGCTGGCCATTTCCTCCTTAGGTGAGGAGGATTTCCTCCTCTTAAGACGCACACTGCTAGTAGGCATCTCCTCAGGATCAGTAGCCAACTCCTCCTTGGGGAAAGCGTTCTTCTTCTCCTCGGTTTTAGGCAAAGAGACCGGTGGGTCTTCCATTCCATTTTCCTGTGGTGTGTCCTGGGGTTTTAGCTTTTATTCCTCTTCTTCTTAGGTTTTTCATGTATTTCCTCTCTGTCTTCTGGAGCGCTACTGCTTTCTGAAGATGCCAGAGCCAGCGCAGCCAGTCACTTCTTTTCCTTCTTTAAGTGTTTCTTCTCTCGTGTTTCCAGCTTCCTGGTTATTTCAGCAGCTGCTTCCTCTGTCCAAACCCTGGCTTCTTTCATGACATCCAGGTTCTTCCCTGGAGTCTCCCCAGTCTCATAGAAAGACAACCGCTCCTCAACTTGTGGGGACCTCCAAGGAACAATTCATTCTTGAGGCAATACTGCAGTTGTTTGCTAGGTATCGGGAGATCTGGCTTTTGTTCTTTGCAGCTGCTTGGCCAGTGAAGGTGGAATGAAAAATGAATCCATATTTTGGTGTGTTACCCCTTGCCTTCAGGGCTCTGAACAGGGCCTTTTCAGCCCGAAGGATCTGTACTGTGGATGCTTGCTATTTGGCCAGGTTGGTGAGGCTGCCTGCATGAGCAATGAGATGCGCATCTACTGCTTCCCCAATTAAGGCTGACAGGCTGGGGGCTGCTTGGCTCATCTTGGAGTGAAGGTAAGTGTGTAGGCTCTGGCGATACTCTGATAAAGACACCACACAACCGGAGAAGCTCTTGATGTTCATCATCCAGGCCCATGGAGGACAGAGAGGCTTCCAGAATGGTCTTAGCCTTGGTCCCATCCATCGTCAGCAGCGACAGCAGGTGGCATTGTCATTGATGATCTTCACCAGCTCTGGAAAATGGTACCTGTACCACTCCCTGACACATATCGAGAAGGTATTGATGCCTTTGTCTACCTGGTCCAGGAGGCTTATGAACTGGACAATCATGTTGTCCACCTGGTTCCCATTAAACTTAACTTTGGTATGAGAATAGCTGTGCCCAGCCCTATCTGGGCTTTACAAGCAGACAGACCTGTTAGGCCCTTCATCAGATTATGGCAGTGAAGGTGACCTCCCCTGAAGGGTCTCAGCTATCGTACCCCCAAAAGTACTTCTTTTTTAAGGATTGCAGGTACGTCTCCAGAAGCAGGCAGAGGTCCTCGTGCACAACACCTCAGACACAGCACTGGCATTTCCCAAGGCAACCTGGGATGAAGAGAAGGGACAAAAGGCCACCAGACAAACGTCATCAGGCGGATTCCCTTCCCTTCCTTCAGCGCTAACAGCACGTGCAGCAGAACCATGGCGCCTGCTCTGTGCCCAGCTTGCAATCCCTTATTATGCTTTCTTAATGTGAATATACTACAATCGTCTGTACGCCACACTCATCCTTTGCATGGCATCCATCTGTACGCCACACTCATCCTTTGCACGGCATCCATTGGGCGGAGGCTGCTGAGAAAACAGGCAGCAGATGAAGGCCAACTGTGCAAGGAAGGCCACTACAGAGCTATCCGTCAGAAGCCCATATCTCACTTTTCATGTGCTCTACCATCATAGGCTCTGGACCACAAGAAAACATGCCAGTTAAAAGATGGTTTTCATATCATCAGTGTCCACAGCACCCCAAAAACCCATGGGTTCATGGACTCATGTCTCAAGGGAGGAGACCAGATAGAATGAACACACACACACACACACACACACACACACACACACACACACACAAATTTATCAAGAATGGCATAACAATGAATATTGTTAGCAGGTTGGGAATCCTCATAACGGCCACCTACTTATTGAAAAGGCTGAAAACCTTGCTCCCTATATGACTCTAGGTACCTCAGCAGCACTTCTTATTTGGTACTTGAGGCCTGGAGGATTCTAGAAGAGCCACTGGTCTTCAGTCCACATTGGAAGGCAAAAGAAATTAGAGTCTGATGTCAGTGAAGGATGCCATCATCACTTTTGTTGTCGTTGTCGTCATCGTTGTCATAAGAGTAGACATACTCACCAGTGAGAATCGAAGACAGGTAGTCAAAACAGCTCTGTCTTTTTCCTTTACATGTGAGCATCCTGGCAAAAGCTGCCCTCATCCTGGGGGACCATCTTCTCCCCTTAGCTAGTACTTCCCAGCAACATCCTTACAGACTTTCCCAGAGGTGTGTAGCTGGGCGGATTACATCCAGGTGACAAAGTTAACATCATGGCTCCGAACGACAGTTGTTTTTGTTTTCACAAGGTTGGCCCAGTCACCGATGGCTCCAGTGTCACCAGGGATGATTAAGTTGGGGCAGAGCCCAGGACTTTGGAGACCAAAGTGGAAGTTGATGAGAGCTATTTGGGGCTACAACGAGGAGCTACACTTTGGGACTTGAATGTTTTGTTCCCAGAGGGCCCATGTTTGGAAAGCACTGCTGGGAGGACTGGGTTAGGTCACTAGAGACAGGCCCTTAGAGGGGACATTCAGCCTCTGGCCCCTCCAACCTCTCCTCTGCAGCATTGTCTCCCATGATGCCCCAGTGAGGCAGCCGACTCAAGTAACCAGGAAGTGGAAACTCTGATAAGCCAAATAAATCTTTCTTTCTTTTAAGTTGCTTACCTTGGGTGTTTTGCCACAAAGAGAAAGCTCACGAACACAGTAAGAGACTTGTCTCTCACAGCTCTGAACAGAGGAATCGCCTGTTTTTGGGGCACTATTCCTGGTAGTGATCATGTGGAGGACTGGTGGGAAGGCATCGCTAACTGGGCTTCTCCTGAGCGCAGCACATGTCACATGCCAGCCCAGAACTGCCGACTTGCTCTCAAGCCCGGCTATACCCCATAGTCTTTCTACCCGTTTTCTCTAGTCTGGTACACAAACAAGTAAGTCCCTATTGCTGCTTTTGGAAATGTGTAGCCATTTGCCATCAAGCCAGTCACTGAGTTAGGTAGCACAGACAAGGACCACGCACATCTCACCACTAGACAACACCATTACATCCTGGGTAAAACATTAAGCTTCATCTTCAGCGTCGGCAGGATGAGCCCCAGCTTCCAGCACATGAACCTTTGAGAAACTCAAATCACCCTGTTCAGTTTGAGTTCGTTAATGTCAGAGATACCAGAAGTTACAGCCACTTGCCTGCTGTTTAAAGCATGGTGAGCCTATTTAGTAATAGACATAGTCTCTAAAAGACCTAAATCCTTTCCTAATTATCCCTTTAATTTTATGAAGGACCTGAGGGAAGAGTCATGACTTTTCTTTTTTATAAAGTGTTAGTGGTTTAACATGAAATTTATCCCAATGGCAAGTGTCTCTTAAAATGTGTATGAGTATATACCATTTGAGTATCTCTGCTTCTGGGTTAGCTCACTCATTATGATCATTTCTAGTTCAATCCATTTGTCCACAAATTTTCAAAATTCCTTGTTTTTAATATACTTACTTATAACTGGACACTAGCCCAAGGGGCAGGTCTCATGAAAATCTTCACTTACCAGGAAAGTGGGATAGAGGTGAAGTCATCCTACTGGGACTCTAGGTGAGGAAAATATAGGAGATAGGGAAATAGATGGATCCAGAGGGTCCTAGAAACCTACATGAAGAACACTATGATGGGTGGATCTGGGCCCATTTAAGGCACCAACCAAGGACAATACGTGCAGTCATCATCAAACCTCTACCCAGACCTAGCCAAGGGACAGAACATTCTCCACAGTTAAGTGGAGACTGGGGACTGACTTTCACCCCAACTCTGGTGCCCCATATTTGGCCATGTCCCCTTGATGGAGAGGCCCGATGGCACTCGGAGGAAGGATAGCAGACTACCAAGAAGAGACTTGATACCCTAGCATCAGATTCAGGGGGAAGAGGTCCCCCTCAGTCACAGTCATAGGGAAGAAGAATGGGGTGAAAGCGGGAGGGAGGGAGGGATAGAGGGAGGGAGGGAGGGAGGAATGGGAGGATGCATGGGATGGGATAGCAAATGAGATGTAATATGAATTATTTTATTTTTCAATAAAAATGTGAAAAAATGTGTATGAAAGGCATGAACACATGTAATCAATGCCACATTGTTCTGAATCATTGGGTGCATGCTGCAAAGTTTGCAAAAATCCTGGGACACTTAGGTAGATGGTTTATAGAGAAACAGATAAATGATAGGCGGACAGATGATGGAGCTAGAGTGATAAATGGATAGATATAGATAATAGATGGCTGATAGATATAGATGGACACATAGATAATAGGCTAGGTGGTGGGTGATAGACATGCAGGTGACAGATCATTTATAGGTATAAAATAGATAGATAATAGATAAACAGATGATATATAGATGAATAGAAAGATGATACACGGATAGATAATTGGTAGGCAGATAGGAGATAGATTGTTGTGTGGCAGTTTCCCCTGAGGATAAAACTTTCCATCTTGGAGAAAAACTTCTTACCATATAGGACTTGAAAAGGGTGTGGAAACAACAGGCTATCTTAGGATAAACTTTACAGGGAGCTGTAACAACAGGGTATTCTAAGGGGAGGTGAAACATTCTTTTTGTTTTGTTTTGTTTTTGAGGTGAAACATTCTATCTGGCAGGGAAGATCATTAAAACAGGAAGTGATCAACTCAAAATAGCTTCAGGAAGTCCCTGAAACTGACCAGATGCACTAGTCACCTCCTAAGCCAAGAGTAAACAGTAAAGATTGCTGAGAGTCACACTTCCATGAGCTGCTAAGAAGAGACTCAGAGCAAGCAGCCTGGAAGGAACAGAGACCAGCCAAATAGTGCAGGAGCAAAGAAGACCAGCTGAGCTGCCTGGAAGAGTCTCAGACCAACCAAGATGCCAGGAAGAGACACTGTCCAATCTGCTGAGCTGCCTAAGGGCTACGCAGTGTGCTCCAGGCTTCCAGCTTTTGTGAGTTGTCACTCATGCATGGGTTGGCCTCTGGTGGTGTCTTATGTAATTTATGCTCCTATAAGTGACACTTCATCCATATTCCTGTAAGAAAATCCAATAAAACACATTGGTTCACCACGTTGTATTTTGGCCTGTCATCATTTCTTTACCTGGGGTAAGTCGATGTTTGCTCACACCTCTCTAGGGGTAGTGTCACACAACATAGATAGATAAATTGATTATGGATAGAGTATAGGTTGATAGCTGAGTGATAGGTAGATGGATGATAGATAATAGGTAGATGGATGACAAATTATAACTAGATCATAGACAGACAGACACACAGATGACAGATATGGATCAATTGTAGTCTCTGTAGTACCTTACACCATAGCAAAGCAAGACCCTAGCCGCTTTCTCACATGTACTCTGATCTCTGTAGACAGCTAGCGTGCCGTTTTTACCCTTAGCCTACTTGTCACCATGCTTTCCAGCCTGCCACAGTGGACTAAGCAGACACATCCCCCCATCTTCCCTCCTGCCCATTCCCCCATCTCCTCCCCCAGCCCATGGCTGGGTTTCTGGTTTGGTGTCTGAGTCAGTGTTTTGAGACAGCAGATGAAGAGAGGGAGGGGGTGAAGTTTGGGGTGTCTGCTGCTGAGAGACACCACAGGCCTCTCCGCATGTTTGTACGGTCCCACCTCAGAAGTGATGGAGGTGGTCCTAGTGATCATGGAGAATGCTTCTGCCTGATACTTGCTCAACTTGAGAAACGTTGGAGGAGCTTTCTGAGGATGAAATGGACCATTTGTCTTTTGTAAAAGGAAGCGCTGTGTTTGTTGTTTCCAAGTCTTATAGGTAGCATAGGTGGATCCACTCAGACCAAGAATACAGCTGAGGAACCATGGCAGCTGTCAGGCAAGTAAGCCTTCCAGAGGGAGAAAGCATGTGTGTATGTGTCTCTCTCTCTGTGTGTGTGCATGTATGCATGTACGCCTGCAACACATGTGCCTTCCAGAGGGAGAAGGCATGTGTGTATGTGTGTGTGTGTGTGTGTGTGTGTGTGTGTGTGTGTGTGTGTGCGTGTGTGCATGTACACCTGCAACACATGTGCCTTCCAGAGGGAGAAGGCATGTGTGTATGTGTCTCTGTGTGTGTGCATGTACGCCTGCAACACATGTGCCTTCCAGAGGGAGAAGGCATGTGTGTATGTGTCTCTGTGTGTGTGTGTGTGCATGTATGCATGTACACCTGCAACACATGTGCCTTCCAGAGGGAGAAGGCATGTGTGTATGTGTCTCTCTGTGTGTGTGTGCATGTGTGCATGTACGCCTGTAACACATGTGTATAGATATGTATATAGGCATATGTGTGTGCGTGCATTTGTGTGTGTACGTATGTGCCTATGCATGCGTGTGTGTGTGTGTGTGTGTGTATCTGTGTGTGTCTCTGTATCTCTATGTGTGTTTCTGTGTAGGCCAGAGGTTAATTTCAACACTGTTTCTCAGGTACCTTCTATTTTAAAAACATTTTTTTTGAGACCCTGTCTTGGATTCACGGATTTCAGTATGAGAGTTGGTCAGTAAGCTCCAGGGACACACTTGCCTCTGCCTCCCCAATGTTGCGATTACAATAACTGTGACCATGTTTGCATCATCGCCTGGGTTCTGAAGATTGAGCTCAGATCACCATGGCCCTGTAGCATGTGTTTTACTGACAAAGCTCTCTATCTCCCCAGTCCTGTTTCTCACATTTTCTTAGGAGGCTGAGCTATGCTTCCTTTAGAAGACAGCTTTCTCTGTGCTTCTCTAGCGAAAGGATGCAAATTTAGGGAAAGGAATGTGTTTTGCAGAGGGAGTAGGATTAAAATGCCACGTCTCCGTCTCCTGGGTTCTCCATAGGGGTCTTCTGGGTCATGGAGCCCCAGCGTGTGGTACTGGCCTGGTCACATGGGACACAGGAACTCCAGTGTTGGGTTTCCTTCCTCCATTAAAGGTTTTAAGGTAACATGACTAGGAGTAGACAGCTCAATGCTATAGAATGTGCTTAGCACACATGAAGCCATTACTCAGTTTCTAGGAAAGCACACACACACTTGCACACATGTGCATGAGCACATCCCCCACACAACACACAATAAAATTAGCTAAACAAAAAGTTAACACAATAAAAAGGACAATGTAAAGACGTAATAACAATAAAAGTAATGGCTTCAATTTAAAAGATGATCTAAGAGTTTTGCTATCTTTGACTTTGGACCTTTACAAGCTTTTCTATATATCACTTAAAACATTTAAAACGTATTTTTACTTGTGTTTGTATGCCTGCTTGTTTGTATGTGTACTGTATGTGTGCAGTGCCCATTTAGTTCAGGAGAGGGCACTGGGTCCCCTGAACTGGAGCTGCAGGTGGTCACATCTGATGTGAGTGCGGGCAACTGAACCCAGGTTCCCTGCAAGAGCAGCAAATGCTTTTTAACTACTGAGCTATCTTCCAGCCCCATCTATATGATTTTGAAAAAGATAGTTCAAATGATTAACTTAATTCCTGTGAGAGAACTGTTACGTGAACTCTTCTAAGTGAAAAGTCACACTAAAGCTAATTATTTCCAAAGAGAATCTACCGCATTTGGATGAGAGATGTTAAGAAAATGGGAAAATTGGGCTTATTAATTTTTTATTTATTATAATTTATTCTCATCACTTCCTGATTGTTATCCCCTCACTTTTATTAGACCTCTGACAGGAGGACCATCCTTCACCACCATATGACCACAGACTATCAGGTCTCATCAAGATAGCCTGCATCCCCTTCCTCTGTGTGCCCACAGGGATATCACACCAAGAGGAAATGATCAAATATTGGACACAGAGTTCATGTTGTGCCCCCACCATACACCA
The DNA here is from genome assembly GCF_964271855.1 of Acomys minous. NCBI lineage: Eukaryota > Metazoa > Chordata > Mammalia > Rodentia > Muridae > Acomys > Acomys minous. The sequence goes on from NC_140495.1 coordinate 58,984,573, forward strand.
CGAACCAGGGAGAATGAACTGTCCATTGGCTACATCTGAACAGGAGGTGTCCAGATTCTCTGCATGCATTGTCCTTGGCTGGTGCATCAGTTTGTGCAGAGCCCCCTGGGTCCAGATCCGCCGGCCTAGATGGTCTCCTTGTGGGGCTCCTGACTCCTCTGGAAGACTTTTATCTCCGCGTTCTTCCACACCATACTCAGCTCTCCACCTAGAGTCTGGCTGTGAGTCCCAGTTTCTGTCCGGATCCCCTACTGGATGGAAACTCTCAGAGGACCTCTATGTTGGGCTCATATCCACTTATTAGTAAGTGTATACCAGGTGTGTCTTTCTGGGGTTACGTCATTCAGGATGATTGTTTCTAGTTCCAGCCATTTGCCTGCAAATTTCAAAAGTTTGTTTTTAATAGCTGAAGAGTATTCCATTGTGCAAACATACCACAGATTCTTTATCCACTCTAAGGCTGAGGGACATCTAAGTTGTTTCCAGATTCTGGCTATTACGAATAAAGCTGCTATGAGCATAGTTGAATGCGTTTGGCTTAGTTTTGAAGAGAGCTGTTCATGATTTAGCTTCATGCTCCACAGTCACATGATCTTTAGGAGATCTTCATTTGTTCATGGAGTCTCAAATGCACTGAGCGCTCAAACACCCTTATCCGGTCATAAAAATTTTGTTAGAAGATTCTGGGATGTAGAGGTTAAACACTGGGTATAGGGGCTAGTGAGAGATGGGTCAGCAGGGAAAAGCACTTTCTGCCAACCCTGAAGCCCCGGGACGCACCTGCTGGGGGAAGAGCCTTGACAGCTCCACTTGTCCTCTGACTTCCACATGTGCTCCACTAATAAATGGAAAAATAATTTTTAAGACTTAGATACAGATTAAAAATAATAAGACCTAGCGTTTTCACCTATAAATTAGAAAATGCTTTTAATTCCACTTTATTTTGATGAGACAGGCACTCTCTTACGTTAGTGAGGAGTGGAACAGGTGTGGAAAGAATTTGACAACATGAATACAGCCTAAAGGATAATTATATCTTTTGGCCTATAATTTAACTTCTAGGAAATTATCTTAAGTAAAATCTAAAATGCAGAAAAAGCACGACGTGTGAAAATTCATTTACTTAATAAATATTTATTAAGGGCTCACTGTGTACCTGTTTTTCTAAATGCTGGAAATTTGGCATCAAATTAGCAATGAAATCTTCCCAAGCAAGTGCTGCTTGAAGCTGGGGACAGGCCCCAGGGTGGAGTACTGGGAAGATTGTACTAATGATACCTTGACATGGGTGTCAAGATGGCTCAGTAGGTAAAGGACCTTGCTGCTGAGCCTGACAACTTCAGTTTGATTTCTGGGTCTCAGATGGTGGGAGGAGAGGGTTTCTTCAAGTTGTCCTCTGACCTCTACATGTGCATCCAGGTGTGTGCCAAGCCACCAGCTTGGGGAGAAGAAAAAACAATATGGCAACCTCAGGGGTCTGAGTCTTCTTCTTCCTGTCACTTATTTCCCAGGTTTCATCCAAGGACAGGATAAAGCTGTGAACAAGTACAGCCATGGAAACCTGGACAGGAGGGTTGGGGGACACAGGAGAGGTCCCTTCTTGTGAGAGCTGTGCAGGGGTGTGCACACTGGGAACTCACTGCTGGAGCCAGGATGCAGGAGGATCCTCAGGTCACCTCTCAGGCCGCGCTGGCTGCTGGAGGGTCCCCAGGGTCAGTGAGAGACCCTAGCTCAAAAATAGAATGGAGATCAACTGAGAAAGCTTCCTTAACTATTTGACTTTGGGGTTCTACTGGAGAACACACACACACACACACACACACACACACACACACACACACACACACAGCCAAAGAACAAAATTCTAAAAGAAATCAGCCTTTTGGGTCAAAAGATAGAGAAAAAAAAGCATCATATGGCCAGAGGGTCTGAACATTCTCATTTCTCTCCTGGTTTTGGTGAAGCATCAGTACCACTGGCTAATGCAATAAAGTGGAGTTGGCATGAGTACACAAGGCCCCATAGGAAGAGCGTGAGTCTGTGGGAGGGTCCTAGATGGATTCCGTATGCCCAACAGGAAGTAAAGGCTGTGGCATTCCAGCAACAAGAAATTAACAAAAGCCCTTAAAGCTCTTGCCTTTTGGCCAGTTTTCCAGACACAGCAAAGATCTGCACTGTCTATGCAGCATGAGGTTTTGTTTATTTACTTAGTTGTTTGTTTGTTACTTTTACCTAAAGATATCTCCATTTGGTAATGACAACCATGTTTTTCTAAAAGCCTTATTTTTCTTAGAACAACTTTACAAGTTTTTAAATTATTGCAGAACTGGTCAAGTTGAGCTTTTTAAGAACTTCATTTTTAATTTGTAATAAAAGTTTACAACTTGATTTCCCACCAAAAGTGAACAAACTGTAAGCACCTGACAATAAATATATACATCATCATCAATCCATTGTTGTCATTGTCCTTATCATCGCTGTTGTCGTCGTCGTCGTCCTCCTCCTCCTCCTCCTCATCATCATCATCATCACCATCATCATCATCATCTCAGTAAGACCAGCCAGGCTGAATGCAGAGTACTATTCTCACAAACCAATGAAATTAACTCTCCTCTGTTTATCACATCAAAATTGACTCCAGCTAAGTGACAGAGACATATGGAAGAGTTGCACCTGGAGCAGCCTTACCTGTTAAGAGATGGGGGTCTAAGCAGAGATTCCAGCTTGGTCTTGAACTCATTATCACCTTGCGTGAGCCCCCATATTCTCCATTGTGTCTTACAGAGCGCTGTCAGGTTTATAGTTAAGAGAGAAGCCGAGCGTGGTGGCGCACGCCTTTAATCCCAGCGCTAGGGAGGCAGAGGCAGGTGGAGCTCTGTGAGTTCGAGGCCAGCCTGGTCTACAAAGAAGTTCAGGACATTCAAGGCTACACAGAGAGACCCTGTCTTGAAAAACAAAAAAAAAAAAAAAGTTCATAAAATCATAAACTTAGACTAGGTAATGTTTTTTTCAGTATAGCAAAGCAAAATGAATCAAGGGAAAAAACAACAACAACAACAACAAAGACACCCTCTCTCTGCAAAACAAAAACCCAAAAGAAGCAGACATAGATATACCAAATTTCATCCAAAAAGTTGTCTATTAGAGGACATCATCACAAATGAAAAAAGACAAGCAACAAAAGGGGAAAGCAGACTTCCAAATCATACATCTAATAAAGGACTTAAGTCCAGATTATATAAAGGACAATTACAACTTAATAACAAAAGAAAAACCAATTTAAGAATTAGGCAGATGGCTTCAGTGGAAACTTCCAAGAAGAATAATATAAACAGTTGACAGACAAGAACAGCTTCTAAAGCGTCGTCTCATTTAACCTTGTAATGGAAAAGACTGTGCATTTCTTCCACGTTGCCCACATAGTAACAAAAGTCTACACTACTTGAGAAGGAAGTTCTGATACTTGCCCTACTGCTGGGCCAGCCTTGAAAACAATATGTTAAGTAAAGGAAGCCAGGTACAAAGAGCCACGTACTGTATAATATTGTTTATATGACGTTTTCGGAATAGCAAACGTATAGAGATATATGTTCATTGTTTGCAGTGGGTGAGGGAGGACATTTGTGTCTGTGTGAGTGGGAGGGGGGCTAATGGCCAACAGCACCAAGGCTTGGTTTTGGAGCAATAAAAATGTCCTGAAATTGATGGCGATGATGGCTGTACTACCGTGAACACATGAGAATTTGCTGGAATGCATTATCTGTGTGAACTGTATGGTATCAGGTTACATCTCATTAAAACTATCAAAAAATACTATTCCCAGACACATTACACTCAAGCTGGTAAAAATCAAAGATCACTAATGTTTTTGAAGAAAAGAAATCCAAAATAACGCTGCAGGGGAGCTATTATTTTTATGAATGTACATTTCTCGTGGAAGCAGGAACGTAATGTTTAAGGTCCCCAAAGAATGAATATAATTACAAACCCAGAAGTTACCCAGCAGGAATCCACACAAAACAAAGACATTCTTGGCTGAGAGAAAACTAAGGATTCATCAGTTGCGGACCCGCTCTGAGATGGATGTTGAAGAAATTTCTTCAAGGAAACAGGAAAAATTAGAACTTAATGAAAGTGAACAGGGCCTGGGAGATGGCTCAGTGGATAAAGTATTCACTGTGCAAGTGGGAGGATTGGAGTTCAAATCCCCCAAATCCTTGTTCTGGGTAGGCATGCTGGCTACCTGGGTATCTTTGCATTTGGGAGACAGAGACAGGCAAGGCAAGGCAAACTGGCTAGCTAGACTAGCTGGAGCCAGCAAGCTCCAAGTCCAGTAGGAGAACATCACCAATAAGTAATGAGTGATCTCAAGAGGCACCTATCATTAGCACTGGGCCTCCTCACACATGTGCCCACAAGTATGCATGCTCCTCTTCACATACACACGCACGTGGATATATGAAGTACTTACCATACGCGCTCTCTCTCTCTCTCTCTCTCTCTCTCTCTCTCTCTCTCTCTCTCTCTCTCTCACACACACACACACACACACACACACATACACACACACACACACACACACAAGTGTGCACACAAGTGTGAATACAAGAGAACAGAACTGGTACCGGTGAAGAGAGCAAACAGCTAATCTGTGTGAGCTCTGTTTGATGTGGAGGCCAAGAGTCATTGTATCGGAGGTTTGATATGTGTAGATATAAATTACATAACACTTCTAAGGGCCGGGTGTGGCGGCACACGCCTGCAATCCCAGCACCTGGGAAGCAGAGGCAGGAGGACTGCTGTGAGTTAGGGGGCAGTTTGGTCTACAAAGTCCAGTCCAGGACAGTCAGGACTCCAAGAGAAACCCTGTGGTGAAAAACCAAAAACCAACCAACCAACCACCCAAAAAACCAAAACCAAAACAAAACAAAACAAAAAAAAGACTTCTAAGGCAACAACAAGAGGGCTAAAGAGACCCGGGTGACTGACTGTAAGTTGCCTAAGCTTCATTTGAAGTGGCAAAACGATGCAAGACTGTGAAAAAAATGTCACTTGTGTGTTTTAATCCCTAGAAAAACTACAAAACTAACATAGAGATACGCCATAGAGGATTAGGAGTCTTGGAGACTGGGGCGGTGAGACTCTTCTGTGGCTTCAATCCCCGGGCAGACAGACGGTCTGCTTTTATTTAATCTTCTTCCTTTCTTATTCTTATTCCCCCTTTCTTTCAAATGGCTCCTGGTCACATGCCACTGCCACTCATTCGTCTTGACCGACCGATTGACCTTAATGACTTCAAGAAAAAGAAGCTGCGGGTCGTGCGGGATGGAGACATAGTCCATGGGCCACGAGGGGGAAAGCGTGAATGAATTGAAACAAAACAATTTTCCACCAAGGAGTTCTGGCCTGACGTGATGTATGTCCGGGTCCAGACTTCAGATGAATCGTATAGACCTAGAAACCTCCAGCCAAATTGGTCTGAACCGCTGGAACACCTGGATAGTGTCAGAATTAAGCTGAAGTTGCCTCTGGGAAAAAAACGAACTTTAAACATTGCCCTTAAGGAATTCGCTGGGGGCAAAGTTCTGAGGAGCTGGAGTTCACGGTCTGGAAGCCATTACGCATGCGCGAGTCCTCAGACTCAGTGGTAGGATCATAGGTGAAAACCGTTCCCTTGAGGGACTCCCCAGGTACGAGGCAGAAATAACGCTGTTTCAGTGCGGAAAGACAGAGAGTGGGAGAGTGGAAACAGGAGCCAGGAGCCAGTCAAAATCGGCCAGGCCACTTTGTGAAAGAAACAAATGGGATTTCGCAGACAAGAAAGATGGTAATTGGAGCTGGTCGTGCTGGCACTAGGAAGACAGAGGAAAGAGTCAGAAATTCAAGATCATCTTTGGCTTCAGAGTGAATTCAGAGCCAGCCTGACTCTGTCTCAAAGGAGTCAAAGGTGGGCTAGAAAGATGGCTCTGTGGTTAAGAGCACTTAATGCTTTTTACAGAGGATCTGTCTGGGTTTGTTCCCAGTAGTCAAATGGCTCACAGCCATCCATAACTGCAGCTCCATAGGGGATCCAAAACCCTCTTATGAACCCCCACAGGTACCAGGCATACGTGCAGGCAAAACACTCATGCATATAAAATAAAATAGATACATCTAAAATAAGAACGACGTGAAACATTACCGAGTGCACACCACCCCGCCCTGAAGACCGAGTGCACTGCTGACTCACTTTGATGTAATAAAATAGTGACAGGGAAAACACTATGTATAAGCTAGGATAAAATGGCAGATACTACCTTAATCAAATGACTAAGGTTAACACCACGAGAGATGGCATGCGCCTTTGGTAGTGGTAGTGGCAGTAGAGATGAGGAAACACAGCTCCAATGTGACTGCCCACAGCAGCCTGGAAAGTTCCCTTAATCTCTTGGGGACCTCAGCTTGGGCAAAATGGGATTCCTGGCTTCAACAAAAATGTGTAGAAACAAATTTCAGGATGAACCAATAGGAAGCACAGTTGAATTTATTAGAAGACATTTTAAACATCTATTTTAAGCACATGAATTGAGACAGGAAAGTTCAGAAAAAAAGTTAAGTTGCACAGAGAACAGAGGTGTGTGCTTTTCCAGAGAGAGCCAAGCTGAGTGGCTTAGCATCAGCCAGCTCTACTGCTTTGGTGACTGTCAACTCACATTGCAAAGGCTTGTCAAAAGGCATTTTCCCTTCTTTTTCTATCCTCTTTTACATACATGAAACTATAGGGTGGCTCTTAGGTGACTTGGATGGCATTATTATCTGACAAGACAAAAACCAGGAGCCACCAGGGTTGAACGAGGAGCCAGGAGCATTTGCTGTAAATGGCATTTTGCTGTAAATGAGATTTTCTGAGTATCCTTTTGTTATTTGGCAAGTTCACACAGGCTTGTTGATCATATCTATTCCCAACTCCCCTTTTCCAACTCTTGAAAGGTCTGACTCAATACTTCTCCCTCCAGACTTCACATTTTTCTTAGAAAACATGACCCACTAAGTCCACTTAATGTTGCCTACAGGAGCATGGGTGTGGGACCATCCCCTGGGGCGTGGGTGACCTACCAGCTGCCACTGGCCAAAGGGAAATAAAATGAGTCTCTGATGAAAGAACTGCATGTTTACAGGAAAGACAGACAGGGCTTAGGCAAATTTTATTAACTGTGCTGGAATTCTTGATTCTTAGCTGGTGAGAGATTTTATTTCAACTCCAGGGTGAGAGCCATCTTTCCCTCCCTATGTTCCCATCATTTTCCCTATTTTTATTCAGCCTCAGTAGGACACGACGGATGAGTCCTTCATCTTTGTTTTCTTCTTTCTCTGGATCTATGTGTAGTTCCATTCTAATCATGGAAAAACAACAACAAAAACAAAAGGCAAAACCCATTCTGGGGCATGTTCTGCAAGGAAGCTGTTGGCTGCCTGGAGACCGTCAGACACAGAAACAAGGAAAGCTGAGCATCTCTGAGGAGAGACTGGGCAACAAGACAACTAAGGCATAGGCTGGATGTTCAGGATGTTCGTGGAAAGTACGGTGATCCCGTAGGATGTTCAGAGTTCAGAGCATGAGACTGAACTAGCAGAGGCTTCTTCTTTTCATAGATGTGTGCTGCTAAAATAAGGTGTAAGTGGTGAGGAAAATGTGTCATCTGAGAGTCCTGCGTTGCATTTCCATTTCCGTGTATGCATCCCAGCACACTCCAAAAGCAGCAGGTTGGTGAGGAGTCACTCACTGTAGAGTGCTTGACTAACACACTTAAGACCCTGTGTTCAGTCCCCAGCACCACAAACCCCAACTAATACAACAATGGCTCTGCAGTGTGAGAGGGTGAGGTCCCAGGACAACCTCCTGGGCCACTCCAGGTGCACATGCTCAGATGCAGAAGGAGATGGCTGGAGGGGAGCCATGGATGATGCCAGGAGAGTGGTGGCTGTAGGACCCAGGGATGATGTAGGTCTCTAGACTGTTAAAGAGAAGATGAAAGAAGACAGGCCATTTGGTTCCAGAAAGCGGCTGACTGAAATGATCTTTTAGAATGTGAACTTTATTAGGAACTCCAGGATTGTTATAGGATAACAATCATGGAGGTTATGGCTGGTCTATGAGTCTGGAGAGTGTTATGGACATCATGCCAGAGGCAACAGCAGCATGATGGGGCCCGTGAGGTGGAGGAACATTGTAGACCAAGTTAGATTAAGGTAATAACAGAATGGGAAACACCTTGCTGTGGGATTCAAGCTGGAGAGCATGTAAAAAGAAGCAATGGAGGTGAGGATGAGAATTCACCATCCAGGGAGAGAGAAATCCCCTCGTTTGACAAAGTTTCTCCAGGAGTAGGGCCACGGACAAAGCTCAAAGCCAGTTTCCAGCAGAGACAGGGAAGCACATCAATTATTACACTTCCCTGTTAGATCTCAGGGGTGGGGACCAGAGCAGCAAGGATTTCTCAGTTCTTTGCTTCAAGGGGCAGAATTGGGCAGGTGTGGGGAGGGGAAGATAGCATCTCAAAGTGGCGGAGCCAGTGTTTGAGCATGGTTGGAGCCATGGCGTGGCCAAGCTATGGGAGACATCATCAGGCAAAGGTGATCTTCCCAGGTGCAAAATGAGCATCAATCTCACTGCTTACGCCTTGGGGGAGACAGCACAAGACAAGAACCGACAGGCATCCTTCGCTTTGGGGGTGCACAATGATTGATGGAGTCTTTGAGGTGAGACTGGAAGACAGGGATGAAGAGCTTGGCTGGAGCAGGGATGGTAGTTGGGAGGAAGTCTGTGATAAATGGATGGGAAGAGCTACTTGGCAGTGTGTGAAGAAACAGGATGGTAGAGGATCGAATGAGAAGGTTATGCTCAAGTGTGCAGGAGTCAGAATCCTTCCTGCTCCTTATGATTTTGTTTCTGTCATGGCAAGTGATGCTGTGCACTCCTGGTCCTCAATGGTCATCTTTTTCTGTCACAATTGCTGCTAGGTAGATACCCTGGCCGGGGGAAGCATTTTCTTTGGAGGTTGTGGGAGCAGCGCAGCGGTGTAGCAATTGTCTAGGTATTAACCCACTTTTCTCCATCCACACATGGCCGCTGTCAACTGTGCTGTGTCAAAAGACACAGCTGAACAATTTCACCATCAGCCCAGAGCCACTTAGCCTTTAGTTTCCTCAGCTCAGGTGAAGCCAGATCCTTAATTTTGCCCCCTAGAAAAGAATTTCAGGACCAGTCATGCATTGTACGACAGAGCTGGAATAAAGGCATCTGAAAACATACAGTGCAGAGCTTGTGAGAAACAGGTGTTGGGGAGAGAGGGACGGGATGATGGATGGGGGCTTGTCAGAGGAGAATCACGATTCACTGTCTTTACAATAATCAGATAGACGATATCAATACATTATGAAGCTGCTGTGGTCAAAGAGCTCTTAAATTTAAGTGAGATCCTGTGGTGGTTCCTGAGGGTACATGATAGGATTGCGATTGATAAGAAAAAACTGTAGGTCATAGACTTACAGGAAGCTAGGATATCTTCCTGGAAGGAAGAATTTCTGCCTCAGTTTGCTTTCTATTTCTTGATAAGCACCATGACCAAAACCAAGTGGGCAGGATAGGGTTTAATTGGCTTACATATTCTAATCACACCTGTCCAGATGATTGAGGAAGGTCAGGGCAAGAACCGTGGAGGAACGCTGTTTACTGGCTTGTTGCCATGCTCACAGTTAGCTGCCTTTCTTATACATGACAGACCCAGCTACCTACGATGGTACTCCTGCCGTGGGTTGGCACTCCCTACCATAAAGCAGGAATCCAGAAAATACTCACCTCATAGACCTGCCCAAAAACCTGATGGAAGAAATTCCTCAATGTCCCTTTCCCTCAGTGTGTCAGGTTGACAACCAGGATTACACAACACAGATGGATTTATCAGAACGTAACATCTTGGTAGGTTGAGGAGCATTGGATGTGGTTATGTGTATGTTAGTATGTAATACATGGTCTACTCATTACTTTGTAACTGTGGCCTTTAAATATCCACACTCCAGTTCTGAGACTATTAGTTATGAATAAATGTTTAGGCCATAATCTTTGGCTTGTTCCCCGACCAGCTCATAACGTATATTACCTGCTTATGCTATCCTATGTGTGCCACGTGGCTGCTTACCTCTCCTCAGTTTCATGCATTGGTCTTCCTCAGAGTGCGGGGTCAATCTCCTGCTTCTCTTTATTCAAGATCTTTTCTTTCTCCCAGAACTCCCGCCTCCTATTTCCTGTCTCAGCTAATATGCCATCAGCTTTTTATTGGCAGGTGATGCTTCCACACAGCATACAAAAGATTCTCTCCACATTATTTCTCTTGATTCTATGGCCAAAACTCCTGGCAAGAGGTAGCTAAGTAGACTAAGAGAGTACACAGTCCACATGGCAGGAAGGGCGTAGTGTGATGGCAGAAGCACGAGGCAGCTGGTCACATTGCATCCACACTCAGAAAGCAGAGAGAGGTGACTGCTGGTACTCAGCTCTCTTCTTCCTTTCTGTTTAGTCGTGGACCCAAGTCCATGGGCCGGTCCCACTGCATTCCAGGCAGATCTTCCCTGTACAGTGAAACCTTTCTGGAAATGCCTTCATGGACATGTGCGGAGGTGTGTTTCCATGGTGATTCTAAATCCATTACACCATCCAGATTATCCATCACACGTGGGTAGACACAGATTCAGATATTGCTCTTTTTAAAAACTTTGACGAGTTAATTAAATTCATTTTTATGCGTATGGACATTTTGCCTGAATGTACCTATATGCACCACACACACGATTGATTGATAGCCACAGAGGCTGGAAGAGGGCATCAGCTGAGCATATAGAATATATAGCCCTGGGAACTGTCCTTTGAGATGCAGGTGCCTGTTATTGGCTGTTCTCTCTTCCTGTGGATGGAGGGACTGATCCTCTGGACCCTTCCCTGTCCTGATTCTGAGATAAGCTGCGGGGAGGGGGCTTTGAAGATAGCCTGCCTGGGGTAGGGGCTCAGCCACAGATTGTGAGATCAGCTCTAGCCTTGACCAAGCTTGTTTGTGTTTGTTTATTTTTTTGACTTGTTTGTTTGTTTGTTTGTGAGCTGGGCAGGTGACAGTGGGATGGAGCACTACAGGGACCTGGCATTCCAGGAAGGGAGTGGTGGTATGAAAGGATCTCCTATCCTTACGCCAAACCAGACCCAGATGCCCTCCTGTGAGCTGAGAATAATCTCTGCTAGGCTTCATGACCACTGAGCGGCTTGACTGCACAGTGAGTCTCCAGGGTTCTGTGATTAGAACCAGAAGCCATTTAACCCACAGTCAAGTTCCTCATTTAAATTAATCTTTACCACAGCATCATAAAGCTGCCATGATGTCAAGGGGGGTGGGTGAGCAGGAAAAGTAGAAACTTAGTCTGTTCTAAGAGGACTCTGAAGTCTTGAACCCTCCTATTGGGACCAAGAATGCCATCTGAATGTCTACACAGATACAGGGGTGACCATCTGACTGTTCTCATAGCTCCAGATGTGTCCCATCGGACTGTCCACGTAGCTCTAGAGGGGGCCCTTCACCTTCCTCGTAGCTCCAGATGTGACCCACCTGGATGTCCTTATGACTCTATAAGTCTTAACTGCTCATACAACTCCAGAAATGGCCCACCTGACTGTCCACACAGACCCAGAGGTAACGCATCTGCTGCTGCATAGTCTCTTCGCCACCGTGCTGCCTAACTTTACCAACTGCTATGAGGTCTCCACACTTAATAACTCTTTTACTGGAAAGTGATTTTACAATCATGGAAGACACTGCAAAACTGGCACCCAGCACTGCACATCTGTTTTTAAAAGTGCTTGGATGCCCTGGGCTCTGTTCCTTCTGTGTGTTGCTTAGTACTATGCTCAGAGTGAGAGGTTGCCCTTGGTTTTACATAATGCCAGCCCCTGGTGTGCCTCCCTGGCTCACACACACTTGTAAGCCAATCTTTTATTCACCTTTGGCATACTAGCATACATACGGTTCCTTGCCTGGGGATTACTTGTGTAAAACCCAGGCATAGTCTGTGGCCAGTTGGAATCACAGAACTTTCTGGGCTATGACATTATTGAGATACCCTGCATTCTGGAGTCCCGTGTTTCCCATAGACGTGTGCTTTGTTGATTGTGGTAAACAGGATTTAGATGGCTGGAAAACAGGATTTATATGGCTGGATGAAGCCATTTATTCTGGGCCAGAGCTTTGTCAAAGTGTGGTAAGCTTTGCGCTCAGTATAATCACAACTGTGTCAGGCGTGATCCTTTAATGCTACAGCTGCTGGCTGGGAGAGCGGGCTTGTCTGCCCTTGTGGACACTCATTGCTGTCCTCTGACAGAGACAGTCCCGAGGAAGCTGGGATGCACACCGCCTGTTTAAATTATGGAAGTGAAGGGATTGCCAGGAGAGCTGGAGCTGATCTGGAAAACAGAGAATGGCCAATAACTGACGCGGAGTCTGAAACGTACTTTAAAGCTGTTAGCACTATGCGCTGGGCAGAATCTAAACTGAAACAAATCTACTCATAAACTAAACAACATATATCCCAAGCACTTGCCATTATGATACTTGGGCCATTTTTCTCCCAGTCCTCTTCTTTTCCCAGTCAACAGTCTATCTTGGCTCCGCCCCATCTCTAGGGAGTCCCGCCTTCCACTTCCTGTCCTTCTGTCCAGGTGGCAAGCTGTTAGCCGTCACAGCAGCATAGTAACCTGTGACAGTTAATCTGGTGACCATATGACTACTAAAAGGCTGATGAGTACATAGCATACTGTATTCTCTCTTAACACTGACTCATCTTCAGTCCCAACCTCTGAAGGAAGTATGCATTTGGCTTTGTAACTCCGTAGACATGCCCGCAGGCCAATTCATGGAATCAATTCTTCACCTGAGGTCCCCTCTTGCTCTTGCTCTCCAGGTACCCAGGAGATTGAAACTGTTACAAAATGGCCAGCAGCAGGGAAAGAGCCTATCCAAGGGAGAGGGTGGGGGCAGGACGGATCAGGGAGGAGAGGGAGGAAAGGAAATCTGAGGGTGGACCATATAAAAAGGCAGACCCAGCGGGCGCCCTCCCCCCGGCCCACACGTACAAATACACTCTGCATCTTTTCCCTTCTCCTACAACCAAAAAAAGAAAGGGGGGGGGGGACTCAAAGAAACTGTTTGCCAGGATAGCTTGACAAACAACAGCCACCAAATCCTAGTGGCGAGAATGCCAGGCAACCCAGACCCCAGTTGCACTGGATAGTTTTTTGACCCAAGCTATGTTATTCCCCCATTTCTGCTTGCTTCCATTCTCAGGTCTGCAGCCACAGCTGGAGTCATGGTGGATGCTCTACCAAGGCCTTCACTCTGGAAGATTCCTCCTCTTCTGCCACTGCCAAGTTGGTAACTTTCTATAACAAACACAGGGCCTGAGCCTCTCTGGAAACAGTGTAGTATATGCCTGTTTCAGAGGTTTCCCTTAGGCCTTATACAGACAGAACCATACTTTCTCCTTTGGTGTTACATTAAGTGGGAGACAGAGGGAGAGAGGCAGAGAGAGGAGTGCTTGAGGGCAGCATGTGAATCAGGTCCTTGGCCACCCCTGCAGCTCTAGAGAGGCGATATGGGAGGAGGAGTGAGCCTGTTGGGCACCTACCCTAGCTGTACCCTGCTTGGGAAAGCAGTCTGAGGTAGTGGAACATTTGACCTCTTTCACCTTTGGCAGCCATGCTGCTATTTCATGGCTGAGAGCCCCTTCAGCAGAAGGCTGCCTGCTTTCCTTGTGAGAGTAGACAGGAGATAGCTAGCTCTTTTAAAAAATATTTTATTAATTTATTTATATTACATCTGAATTGTTATCCCATCCCTTGCATCCTCCCATTCTTCCCTCCCATTTTCCCCTTACTCCCCTCCCCTATGACTGTGACTGAGAGGTACCTCCTCCCCCTGTATATGCTCATAGGGTATCAAGTCTCTTCTTGGTACCCTACTATCCTTTCCAGGGGATGTGGCCAAATATGGGGGGCCAGAGTTTGTGTGAAAGTCAGTCCCCACTCTCCACTCAACTGTGGAAAATTTCCTGTTCATTGGCTAGATCTAGGTAGGGGTTCGAAGTTTACTGTACATATTGTCCTTGGCTGGTGCCATATTTTGAGCAGGACCCCTGGGCCCAGATCCACTCGTCATAATGATCTACTTGTATATTTCTAGGGCCCTCTGGATCCTTCTATTTCCCCATTCTCCCTTGCTTCTCTCACCTAGAGTCCCAATAGGAAGTCTTCCCCTCTGTCCCACTTTCCTGGTAAGTGAAGACTTTCTTGGGACAGGCCCCTTGGGCTAGAGTCAAGATATAAGTGAGTATATACCATTTGACTCTATCTGCTTCTGGGTTAACTCACTCATTATGATCATTTCTAGTTCAATCCATTTGTCCACAAATTTCTGGAATTCCTTGTTTTTAATAGCTGAGTAGTATTCCATAGTGTATATGTACCACAGTTTCTTTATCCATTCTTCTATTGAGGGACACTTAGGCTGTTTACAGGTTCTAGCTATTATGAATAAGGCTGCTATGAACATGGTTGAGCAAATGTTCTTATTGTGTGCTGGAGCATCTTCTGGGTATATTCCGAGGGGTGGAAGAGCTGGGTCTTGAGGAGGTCTTATTCCCAGTTTTCTGAGATAGTGCCAGATAGATTTCCAAAGTGGTTGTACTAATTTGCATTCCCACCAGCAATAAAGGAGTGTTCCTCCCTCTCCACATCCGATAGCTAGCTCTTAAGTAGATGGGGAGCTAAAGAGAGAGAGGTCCTGGGTAGGATCAGACAGCCATATGAGGGCTTCCACTTTAGATCCCACATGGTTTACTCTAGCACCCTTGCCCACAAGAAAAGCCCTCATTGCTGAGGCTTTTTAAGCCTCTCTCCAGGCCCCAGCTACCAGGCCAGCTTGCTCTGCTCTTCTTGCTGGCCAGCAGGCCACAGTCTGCGTGGTCTTGGCTGGGCTAACTCCTTTCCCATCACCCCTGTGCTTCCAGCAGCAGATAACTGGGCTGGATGGGCTTTCTTCTCACACAGAATTTCAAAGGTTCCCCACCCATGAATCAACTGGTCAGCTGCCTGCTATCATTTAAAATGATCCAGTTGGCTAAATGCATCCTGTCTGGTCTTACTCAAGAGGGAGAAACGGAACCACACTCTGTCCCATGCCCTAATAGAATATATACAAACCTAGACTCCCCAGAGCCAGACAGTGCTCCCCATCTGGACACTCCCCACCCCTTATCACGGAAGGGTGGTTGTATCTGGTTTTGTTTCCCGTGAGTGACTGAGTACTGTCTTTGTTGCTGTAATAAACCTTGTGTGTGGTGGGCTGCAGGTCTCTTGTGCTGTAATTCCTACCTTGATGGAGAAAGAGTGGAAAGAGTTCTAGCAGGCAGCACTCACTGGGGTAAACACTGTGTGTTCTTTCCAGGGTTGCCAGCTCTAAAACCAACAAAGTCCGGAGGAGAACTTTTGTTGTTCAGCACCCTCGAGGGGGCTTGTAGATTCAATTCCTCCACACAAGATCCTGGTCTGGTTCAACACTCAGTGACGTCACTTCTTGGTGTCAATACCAAGAAATACAAGACAAATTAATGGGCAAAGAAGTGAGTGAGTGAGTGAGTGAGTGAGCGAGTGAGTGAGTGACTCTGTGTGTGTGTGTGTGTGTGTGTGTGTGTGTGTGTGTGTGTGTGTGTGTGTGTGTGTTTGCATGTAGGTCAGAGGTCATTCATTGTCAGATGCCTCCCTTAATCACTCTCTCTCCAAAGCTGTAGCCCACCAATTCAACTAGACTGGTTGTCCAAGGAGCTCCAGGAATACCCCTGTCTCTGCCTCCCAGCTTTGTGATAATGGGTCCTGACTCCTGTGCCAGCCTTTATGTGGGTGCCGGGGCTGGCATGTTACAGCTTGCCCATCTCTTTTACCACACTCTTCTCTGTCTTTGTTGGTACCATTGATTCATTCACAACTCTCCTTCAGCTGTGCGTGAATGCGGGCCTCTTCCTTTGGAAAGTGAGTGTGCTAAAAGGCAGATGCGCACCTCAGTGAGACCAGCCTCTGCCAGAGATGGGCATAAACAAATCACAGCTGGATATGTTGCCAGAGCGCCTTTTCTTCCCCACAGGAGACAGCGATGCCAGACAAGAAGTGAGTGTTGTATATTCTCTTCCAGGGTGGCCTGGTAGAACTTGCAATCTTTTCAAACACTTCTTCCACATGGTCAGCACCACTCTTCGCTCCCGTTGCACCAAGTGACTCCTGCACACAACTCTAGAATTTGGGTTATGGGGAAATCAGGAAGAGACAATGAACTTGAAATCACTTACTGTTGACTTGTTCAAACACGTTCAAAACCTTTTCTTTTGGAGGCTCCCCAGTGTGCCAGGAATTATGGAACATGAAGACGAGGACAGCAAATAGCAGCCTCTGAGAATTTACCATCCGCTAGAGGACACTTTCAAACCTCTATGGAACAGGGAAATGGTAGCAAGCGTCACAAGCAAGTAAACATCCCCGAAGAAGTACAAACATCCCCGAGAGACTGCCTGCTCCCGGCTGTAGGCTGCTCACCGCAGTGCAGAGGCATAGCACTGGGATCTTGAAGCTGCTGGGTCACACGGCAGCCACAACCAGGAAATAAAGAGAAAGAAAGACCTGGTGGCTCTCAGTGTGCTTTCTCCTCTTTAATTCAGTTGGGGACCTCAACTCATGGGAATGAATGTACCACTCCCATAAGGGTGGGTCTCCTCACAAGAATTAGCTTAATCTAGATAACTCTTTAATCATACCCAAAGGCTTGTTTCCATGGGGATTCTAGATACTATGAAATTGGAAATCAAGATTGGCTATCATGGACTGGAAGGATGGTTCAGTGGTTAAGAGCATTTGCTGCTCTTGCAGAGGACCTGATTAGACTCCCAGCACCCAGGTCAGGTGCCTCAGAAACTACTGTAACTCCAGTTCCAGGGGACCTCACGTCTCTGGCTTCCACAGGTACTGACACTCATGTGCACATACCACACACATACATATAATTGAAAATCAAATCTTAAAAAAAAAAAAAAGAAAGAAAGAACCATCATAAGCCCCCGAGTGGATGGTACCAAATCCTACATATTTTATTTTTCCCAAATATGCAACCACTCCAAGTTTCATATGTAGACTGAACATACTAGGAGGTTATTATTCGATCATAGCAACCTCAGAACTTCTCTCTTCGCTTATTGAGAGCTTTCATTTTTTTTTCTCTTACTGCAGCATTTCTTGGCATACCCAGCTCTGCTCCCCTGGCTATTAAACCAGCTAATGATGAGATGGCGTGAACACAGGTCCTGTGATGTGGAGGCAGAACCAAGGTAGACCACTGACTAGCTGTTGTGCAGCATTGTCCTCTGAACTGAAACATTCCTCCCCGCTGAGGAAAGTCACATCGCAGCAGCTGGCAGCTAAGTAGCATCTAGAGCATGGACACTCCGAACAAAACTGTGGGTTCGTCTTTCAGCTAGGCTGCAGCAGGCAGGTATAAGATCTTATCACGGCACAGAATGAAGTTTCAGGGTTCTGAATTGTTTAGTTCTATACTAGCCCCCCTCACATTTTTTAGACTTATCAGTGGTGACAGAAACTTTGCACAGCAGAGCTACAGAGGTGGGGTGACGGAAAGTGACAGTGAGATGTGATCTGGCTTTTTCAAAAGAAACCCTAGCCTCTTCCTAAGACTCGGGAGCTCTTCATGACCTGGATGTACCCCCAACCCCACTGCCCTCCCCCGCCCTTAAAGCTGTCCACACGCCCACTATCCTGAACGCTAAGGCGTCACTGAAGTGAGCCTAACATGAACACTTCCTGCCTCATCAGTCTTCCCTCTGGCCCTCAGGCTGTCACAGATTGGACTCAGGATACAGGGAAGAACAGACTACTTCCTTTTTGCAGGCCATCCCTCACCTTTTAGCGACCTCTCGCACAGC